>NC_133649.1:118329867-118629867 GCF_009905375.1 Apium graveolens
TTTGGAAACAACAGTAAAGGTTTCACAATGGGATATGGCAATTTAGTTTTTGGAAACGTTGTCATTGAAGATGTAGCACTGGTGGTTGGTTTAGAAGTAAATCTCCTTAGTGTTAGTCAATTCACAGATAAAGGATTCATTGTTTTATTTGATAAAGGAGATTGTTTAATAATCAGCAAAAAGACTGGTGAAATTACTTTGAAAGGAGAAAGAAAGGGAAACTTATTTGTTGCAGACTTACACTCAACAAATAAGGATGGAATATGTTGCTTCTACACCAAGGCATCTGTTGAGCAAAGCAAGTTATGGCACAAAAAGCCCTCTCACCTGAATTATAAGGCAATTAATACTCTAGTGAAAAAGGAGTTAGTGAGAGACATGCCAAACTTGGAGTTTACTCAAAATAAAGTCTGCGAGGCTTGTCAAAAAGGCAAAATGAAGAGATCAAGCCACAAGAGCAAAACTGTGCATTTTATAAGTGCACCTTTGTAACTCATTCACATGAACCTGTTTGGACCAATTAATGTCTTATCTATTTTTAGAAAGAAATATGCACTTGTGATGGTGGATGACTACTAAAGGTAGACATGGGTAGAGTTTATGCATTAAGGATGAAACTCCACATATCATAATTGAACACATCAAGAAAATTGAGAAGCAGGCTGAAGATCAGAATTGTGTGAAAAGATTGAGGAGTGACAATGGCACATAATTCAGAAATGCAACCCTGCATGAACTCTGCAAGGATAAGGGCATTGTTCAAGAGTTCTCAGCTGAAAGGAAACCTCAGAAAACTAGGGTAGTTGAGAGAAAGAATAGAACACTAGTAGAATCTGCTTGAACAATGCTGCAAGATGCCAAGTTTCCAACAAGTTTTTTGGGAAGAAGCTGTCAACATTGCATGCTACACTCAAAACAGATATCTCATCAACAAAAATCTTGGCAAGTCACTTGTAAAGCATATTCATGAAAACACATTCGTGACACTAAGGTTGACGTGGTTATTAAAAGGTTATAGAACACTAACGAGCCAAAGGTATAACCAGTATAAGATTAGGAACGAAAGGTGATAGCAATTACGAACTGGAAAAGAATGGGTATTGAGAAGCAAAAGCTCTAATGCTAAAGCTATAATGAGAGTCTGTGCAATAGACTTGAAAGAAATTGGAATGATCACTTAACACGGATTGAGTTTTCTTACGACAATAGATCATATGTCAGTATTGAGGTATCGCCTTATGAGATCCTTGAGGGAAGACAATGTCGATCTCCCTTATGTTAGGATGAAGTTGTAGAGCGCAAGATGCTCGGACCCGCAATAGCCCAAAGGGCCATGGATATAATAGATCTAATCAGAGGACGGATGGTAGTAACCCAAGATGGACATACGAGGTATGCTGATTTGACTCGAAAGGACAAAGAGTATGAAATAGGGGACCTAGAAATGTTATAGGTATCCCTTGGAAAGGATTGATGAGGTTCGGAAAGAAAGGAAAGCTAAGTCCACAAATTGTTGGACCCTTGGATATATTAAGACGTTTTGGGAAGTTAGCATATGAGCTAGCCCTACCCCCGAACATGTAGTAAGTTCATAGCGTGTTCCACATATCAATGTTAAGGAAGTGTAATTCGGATGCCAGACAAATAGGGGCATATGAGTGCATAGACACGCAACCCGACGTAACCTATATGGAGCAACCAAGAAGGGTTATAGAGTGAAAAGGAACAAGTGCTTATGAGAAGGGTTATCAAACTAGGCGGAGTTTGGTGGTAGGACCACAATGTGGAAAAATTTACTCGAGAGTTAGAAAGTGCAATGCTAAGAGAGTATCCCTATTTATTTTTAATTTGATTCCGGGACGGAATCCTTTTAAGGAGGGGAGACTGTAATAACCCCAATTTTTGGGAAATTTTTGAAACCCTTATGAATAGTGTTTTTGCTGAATGAGAAAACTTTTCATGCCACACTATGTAGGAGTTCTGTTATTGATCTTCTGGGATATTATTAGTACTCTATGTGGTATATAAGTGTATGTAAAGATCGTCAGAATCCAATTTCCGAACACTTGGATTTTTCCCCGGAAATCCACTAGATACGGAAAGGATTGAGTATAAGGTAACAGGATAAAACGGATTTAAATTAAAGGATTATAATAGAGGATCATAAAAAGGAATATAATGTATTGAGAAAGGTTAAGGGAACCTAAGTAATAAGATCCCGGGTATGATCCTTCAAACGATAAACGAAAACGAAAGTTAAGCGAACCGTATAACAGATCAGCGGTCATTAGGCAAACGATTAGGAAGTTAAGCAAAGGGATTAGAGGGAGTGATGTCACCCAACCAATGAGAGGAGGACAAAGAGGGAAAGATGACATCACAACATGACATAGGCATGACATGGGAAGGAAGGAGGTGTGGTTGAATGAGAACCACACAAATTCAAGGGCAACAAGGTAATTAACTAAATCAAACACAAAAACAAGTCAACCAAGCCAAGCAAAATCATTTTTCATCAAAATCAAACCAAGGCATGGTTCATCTTTGCTCTCGGCTTTTTACTATTCAAAAGGCAAGGAAATTAAAAAATCAAAGATCCAAGCTTCCTAAATTGGTGAGTACCCTAATTATCTTCATGCTTAGTTAGGGCTATATCATGAGTTTAAGCCATCAATTCCTTCTCCATCTTCTTCATTTAATCAAAGAAGAAGACTATGAATAGTGTTTTCAAGTTTTTAACTTGAAATTTTTCTTGTTTTCCTTGAAGATCCAAGCATTCCTAAGACTTCTCAAAGCTTCTTAAGGCTTCCTAGCTCCTCCCACCACTTCAAGGAAGGTATATCATCTCCAAACCCTAGATTCCTATGTATTATAAGATGATTTTGATTAGTAGGGTGATATTGTAGCTTGATGTTGTGATTTAGAGTTTGGGATTTGAAATGGTATTGAATTGGAATGGTAAATGTTGTTGTTTTGATTAAAAGAACTTAAGAATGGTTAAAGTTAAGCTTAGGCATAAGTATGAATGTTAAAATTGAATTGGTTGGGGTTGTTGTGATGTGATAAGGATGGATGTTGGTTGTATGTTGGATTTTAGGTTGAATTGGGTTGGTTTTGAATGGTTTAAAATTGGGAAATCGCGTAAACATAGCCGTCGTAACGTCCGATTTTCTTTAGACTGTTTTTGTGCATAACATTAGGACCCGAGAACCCCCTGCTAGATTATGACCATTTCCATGTTTAGATAGCTCATGTTACGAGCTTCGTTTTGATATATAGTTCATTCGATTCCGATGCACGGTTTAGGAGAAACGACCGTTTCAAGTAACGGCATTTCGCGAACGAAACTTTTTCCCTCGCCTTACTTTGAAACATAGGTTAAAGACCAAAAAGGGTTAATTAATGTATGAAACATTTATGGTAAGTGTGTTAGGCAGTTGGTAAGACACTCGCAAAGGAATCGCCTTAAAACTCGTAAAGGTTAAATTATTAAAAATGGTGGAGCCGAGGGTACTCGAGTGACTTAAGTGAATCAGTAAGCGCAGAATAAGCGTTAGAGTCTAAGTTAGTTAAAGTATAGATTTACAAGTGACTTTGGTTTAATTCCAACTTACTGGTTGTTTATAGGTTACCAGACTCGTCCCGAGCCTTTTATCACCCCAAGTCGCTCAGGCAAGTTTTCTACCCGTTATACTGTTGTTGTGATGTATATGTGTATATGCATGATCTTGCGATAAATGCATATTTGTTATTAGCAAATTCTTGCGATATATTGTAGCATGTGATATGGTATATATGCATGCCTATTTCATATTCTTAGATTATATATTTGTTGGTTAAAATGCTTACAGTTGCATAATACCTATGCTAGAAGATAGCGATAATTTACATATACCCTTAGTATAGGGACCCAAAGGTGGAAATATTTTCTAAAACCGGGAGTCGAGGATCCCGAGTAGATTTTGTATATATGGATATAAATATATATATATATACTTATATATATATATGGTCATAGGTTTCAAAACTATTAATCGAATAAGGTTTATTCGATAACTTTAACTTTATTTTATTATTGAATATTATTTCGAATATTATTCGAAGGCGTATGACTCCTTTATATTAAATGAATATTATTTGAATATTCAATTGAGGATGTATGACTCACTTTATTTTATTTAATGAATATTACTTGAATATTCCTCCGAGGACTTATGACTCCTTTTATTTTATTATCTGAATATTATTTGAATATTCATTCGAGGGCTTATGACTCAGTTTATATTATTTAATGAATATTTTTGAATATTCATTTGAGGATCTATGACTCCGATTATTTGCTGAGATTTGTTATTTATTTTAATAAAGAATAAGGTGTAAATAATCAAACTTATTTTCGATTATTCAAATAAAGATAGTACTTTCATATAAGTATATCTTTGGTTATTTAATACCCGTTTCAAGTATAAGTTTTAATACTTCTACTTCAATTATTTTTATAAAGATTATTCTTTATGGGAGTATTATTTAAATAATAATATTCAGTCATTTTCTAAATATTCTGGGGACTGATTTACTTCATTAAATCAGCTTTACTCCAAACACTCTATAAAGTGTTTTCGAGTCTTCAAAATGATTTTTAAAAGTTAGAGCAGATCCCAAAACTCATTTTTATATTTAAGATCTTCCTTTTTAAGGGGATTTAAATACTCGCTCAAAACCTGAGGGATCCGGCTCTGTGGTGTATTTTATATTCGCAATACGGTTGCAGTTTTGGTAAATGACTTGATTACTTACCCAACGTTCGGGAAGTAAGTCCATCTATTGAGTCGGCATAAGCAACATGGGCTCAGTGGGCGTCCATAATAGTGTAAGTGGCTCAGTGAGAGTCCATCAAATGCATAAGTGGCTGAGTGGCAGTCCAGCATAAGGTCCTATTGAGACCAGGGTGATGACCAGTGGGGAATTCGTCCATCTACTAGTAGAAAAGGTTACTTATTGGTATCTTTGCCTGATCAGTAAGATATCTGGTTTATGCCAAAATTCTTTTCCTTTCCAAATTTATTGGATATTGCAATTCTGTTCATACTTTACATGACTGAGATTTTCAGGAAATTGTATAAAGAAGATGTATATGTGGATATATATATATATATATATATCAGAACTTAATGAAGTATATCATGACTTCATTTCCTTTAATAATATTTCAAAGATTTAATCTATTC
This sequence comes from Apium graveolens, assembly GCF_009905375.1. Taxonomy (NCBI): domain Eukaryota; kingdom Viridiplantae; phylum Streptophyta; class Magnoliopsida; order Apiales; family Apiaceae; genus Apium; species Apium graveolens. Next base: position 118,335,096 of record NC_133649.1, read on the forward strand.
AAATCTTGTCTTGTAGACTCATCTATGTGATGAACTGTTGAAAGCTCTTAATACTTTGAACAGTGGTAGTTCAAGTAGCTTTATAAATGATATAAGTGTAGGGAAGTATTTGGTAACTTCATCCCTTGTTTTTACTTATATCTAGTAAGTAATTATCTTACACTTGATAAAAGATTCTAGTAAGTATCCATTTAGATACTTATATTATTGTTATCACTACATATTATCTTGCGAGCTGTCAGGCTCACTCTTGCTTTATTTCTTCATCACACAACAACAGTTAGGAAAGATGGCCAGACTCCAGCAGACCCAGCGCAAGCGCGTGGGAAGCGTCCCGCGTCTTCCCGATAATGTTGTAGCTGCTATAGCTGTAGAGGTAGATCTATTGGTAGATCAGGCATTTTATTTTGAGAATCAAATTATGTATAATTATAACTTGTGGCAGATAATGGCAATTAACTGTAAATTTATCAAGTAATCATTTTGGGTTGTAATAACTTTAAATTGTGGATTCAAAGACTTGTGATTATTTTGGAAATTCATCTCTGAGACTATAACGTGTGGTGTGTGTGTTTATTGTGGGGTCACAGTACAGGGTAGTTGAGTAATTATTAAGATTGGGTGTTATTAAGGGAAATGGAACTCGTGACAACCCGGATCCCCGACCCCGGATTTAGGGGTGTTACAGAAGTGGTATCAGAGCTAAGCGTTATAAACCTCAGAGATGATTTGACGTTGAGATAATAAGTTCACAAAGATAATAAGAACTCTTGCCAAATTCACAGTCGGGCTACCTAACGTAGTACTGACAGTTAAAACCCTTATGGGAACCCTTATAAATATCGTGATAGGAGCGTAGTTCGTTATCGTATATGGTAGCGGGACTCTGAACCCTGAGGTTGAGGAACAACAGTGCGATGATGTTTTATTACTAATTGGAGATCGGATTGTGGATCCGATAGAGTGTCCTAATACAGGACCGGATGATGTTGATATTGAGGATGTAGCGGTTGAGGATGTTGTCCTAGAAGGGATAGTTGTTGAGGAGGATCCCATGGAGGATCCTGACAAGATTGGATAAAGGACCACTGATGAATTGATGACCATGGTTAGGTCGACTACCAGAGGTAGGATTGGCCGGTCACTACCGGAGGTTCGTTCAAGTTTGTAAAGATAGTAGCCCCTTTAACGCGGCTTACTCGTAAGACTGAGAAGTTCGAATGGACAGAGAAATTCGAGAACAGCTTTCAAGAACTGTAGCAGAGGTTGGTGATGGCCCCTATGCTGGCATTGCCGGATGGAAAAGGAGATTTTGTGAAGTGTAGTGACGCTTCGCACAAGGGCTTAGGGTGCGTGCTTATGCAGCACGGTAAGGTAATCGCGTACATGTCAAGACAATTAAGGTAATATGAAATTCGATATCCCCGCCCATGAGCTTAGGCTCGTGGCAATAGTTTTACCCTAAAGATTGGAGGCACTACTTGTATGGAGAGAAGTGCGAGAATTACCTAAGCCATAAGTGCTCTAGTACATTTTCACGTAGAAAGAGCTCAACATATGCCAGAGGAGGCAGTTAGAGCTAATCAAGAATAATGATTGGGAGATTCTTTATCATTCGGGGAAAGCCAATGTGGTGGCTGATGCCCTTAGTAAAAAGGAGAGACTCAAGATGATAATGCCTTTGGGAGAGTTTATAAGAGATTTTGGAAATAGTAGTGAAGGTAACCGGAGCCGGTACCGAAAAGCTGTTTGAGATTGCAATAGAGACCGAATTATTGGAAAAGAGCATACGGTGCCAGAGAAAGGTGATGAATGAAGGCAGAGAGCTAACAAATAAATATAAGATTAATACCGAGAAAGATGATAAGGGAATAATGAGGTATTCCTATAGAATTTGGGTTCCGAAAGTTCAAGAGCGTAAGGATGAGAACTTAGATGAGAGCCATAGTTTGAGAAATAAGATTTAGAGCAAACCCTGAACGTGATAGTCAGGGAGGTTGCCATCAAGATAGAAGGAACCCATGACATAATGGAGTGGAAAATGAGGATTGTAAATTAAAAGATGACCCCAATTATGGGGAGTAGGATGAAACATTTCATACTAAGGAAACCAAAAGTCGAGTAAGGAAAGGAGACCCGAGACGGTACTCCTATACGGCAATTCATGGACCTGTCTAGACAGAACTTAGACTATTATCCCCAACCACCACCTTGAGGAAACAATGCGATAGGAAATTCTTTCAGGACCTGTAAGTCTCTAAGCTCTCAGAGTTCCAAGGAACAGGTTGACCCAGTCGAGGCAAGAGCCTGGCTAAAAGAAATATAAGAATCATTGAGATTCTAAATGATTGACGAATCTCAAAAGACTATTTTTGTCACTTACCCTCCTAAGAGAGAGGCCACCCGCCGGTGAAAGACCAACAAAGGCACGGAGCCAGAGGTTAGAATAAACTGATTTAAGTTTAGTCAATTGTTTTCGGGAAAGTAATTCCCAAAGATAAGGAGATAGTGTAAAAGCTTTGGAGCTAGAACAAAAGTGGATGAGTATGATGAATTATGAATCTAAGTTGTAAAAGTTATCAAGATTCATTCTGAGGACACGAATCCAGAATGACGGGATGTTTGGAATCAATACTTATGTTGTGTTAGTTCATGAAATAATAATAAGAGAAAGGAATATAACGGCAATAGAGTTTGAGGAATGATAAGGGAGTTGGGTATGAGGAAACCCTAAAGACTCGTAGAAATAGAAATAGAAGAGTATGTAATCGTCAGGATGAGGGTGATTCACCATGAGTTAAAATTGATGGTTGAGGGCATAAGAGATACATATTTTTTATCCCCTTTAAGTTGGGAGGATTCGAGGAAACCTTGAAATAGTTCGAAGGATAAATAATGAGACGCGGATAGACTGAGGAGACAAGGAAGTAAGAAATTAGGAAAAATTGGATGAAGGAAGTGACCTTCAAGAATGTGAAGTGTAAGACCAGTGGCTCAATACCCAGAAAGGGAGACGCCACGTATGAAAGATATCCCAACATTGAGGTAACTGTTGAGATAAACAACAAAAGTAAACAAGGAATTATTAAGAAAAAGTTCACGTTGAACATGACCAATATCTTCCAGAACATCCATGTTATCATTACCAAATCAGGAAAAAAAAGCGGATGACCATTGTTATCTTTTGGAAGCCATATGGATTGACCCCAATTTGAATAAGGATGCTATTATGAAGTTAGGCATAGACTATTGAGGTGGGAATGATGAATAAAATAATCTATCAAGGATATATGACTTGGTTTATCCATGGATGGATGCATGTACCTTTTCAAAGGTGGAATTAAGGATAGAACATCGGTAACTTAAAATGAATCCTAGGGGAATGCATAAAGGTTGGCATTTCACCCTTAATAGGGATAGTATGAAATTTGACAGTATGAATTGGAAAGGATTAAGGTAATAACAACCTTTAAGGATCAGTGGAGAAATTTTTCAGAAGTATATAGACAATGGTTCTAGTAATAGTAAATGGTATTTTGATATGCCCTGTATCTAAGGAATACAGGAGGAACGATTGAGGGATAACCTTAGAGGTTTTACAAGGAGAAAGGTAGTATTCAAAATTCTCAAGAATAGAAATGTTGATAAAGGAAATATGACGTAATTATAATGTTGCCAAGTGGGGCACGTGTTAAACCACGAGAAAGTATGGATCGAACCAGTAATGGTCGAAATTGTTCAGGGCAATTAGGACTTAAGATAAAAGATGTTCTAATTATGATTGAGAGTCAGTCATGACAGTGATTAACCTCTAAAGACTGAGGGAATAACTTATGGAATTTTTTTTTTATTTTACTCATCAGATATTAAAGAAAAGCATTTTCACATAAGCTGTGATTGAAATAAGGTAGAAAATTTATTTGGAGGTGGTTAAAATGACATTGACTGTAAGGAAAGTTTACTATCAGGAAAGGCCAAAGAGGTGGCCGACACTTTAAAGGTAAGAGGATAATTATAGGCGCTTGTGCCAAAGGAATACAGTGATGATGGTTAAAGCTATGAGGGTTGTATTATGGTTTGGAAGATTGACATTCCTTCTGATGACTGTGCAATACCCGACCGTAATAGTAGTTGGTAAAGGTGTAATTTGTGTAATCGCCATGAACGGGCTATCTATCTTAGAAGGTCCTATCTTGAGATAAGCCAGGACCATATTTCAAAAAGGACTAAACAAACCTTTGAGTTAAGTCTTCTATTGAAGGCATATGATTAAGAATGGTATTAACCTGCTATCGTTGCTTTGAGCGAAACTCTTCTGCAATTTTATCTGCTTCATGTCATGTATGTATGTCAGAATCAGGAATGTACTCCATGAATCATGAATGGTGATTATGTTACCTCCTTAGAAGGATTTGATACGACATGTATGGACTCCGTATGGTTAGATATTAAGACTTCATGGAAAATGAATGACTACAGTAGGTCAGTGGTGGACCATAGTAAGGCAGCAATGATTCTGTGAGTAATGAGCTGATTACAACCATGAGAGTTGTATTGGAATGGTTGTTGAGATTGAGTACCACTAATCGGGTCGTGGTAGTGTATAAGTTATCATTGATAGACTAATTAAGTAGAGTGTCTACCTAGTGAATATTTATTCTTTCTTATCAATAGAGAGTCGTATTATTATACAAGGAAGGTTGCGGTGCAAGCATAGAATTCTAGTAACGATGATGTATAGAATGAGATCCCAGATTCGATTTTTGATGTCGAGGGAGTTTCAAAGGTGATTGTGTATAAGCTCGAGGAAGAGTGTGGGTCCATAGAATGATGGACGGGATAGCGAAAATATTTAGGCATGGGAAATACGATGCTATAATGCTTAACGTTGATATAAATACATATATGTTTTGTTCTCCTATGACAAACCTCTATAGTTCAGAGGAAGGTTCCAAGCCAGATATTTTGTGGCAGTATATTTTTTTTTCATATATACAATTCTCTTCAATTCGTTCTTTTCTCTTCTTTTCATTTCATGTAAGCTGAGAAGAACAACCCTTCCAGAAAGGGGAGGTATTGCCGAATGACTATCTATCTGTGTGATAGAAGCCGAGTAGGATACCAGCTATTGTTTAATTGCTTGTCAAGTACTAAAGGCTGGCCACCTTCTGTACTAACTATGCGATATAACAAGTGTTCATGATCATAGTGATCTCTCAATAAATTCTTTTACTTCTATATGAAGGATTAAGCTTTCAAAAATAGAAACAGCTGAAAAAGGAGTAATAAAGTTGCGGTAGTATTCGGAATGGGAACACATTCGTGACACTAAGGTTGACGTGGTTATTAAAAGGTTATAGAACGCTAACGAGCCAAAGGTATAACCAGTATAAGATTAGGAACGAAAGGTGATAGCAATTACGAACTGGAAAAGAATGGGTATTGAGAAGCAAAAGCTCTAATGCTAAAGCTATAATGAGAGTCTGTGCAATAGACTTGAAAGAAATTGGAATGATCACTTAACACGGATTGAGTTTTCTTACGACAATAGATCATATGTCAGTATTGAGGTATCGCCTTATGAGATCCTTGAGGGAAGATAATGTCGATCTCCCTTATGTTAGGATGAAGTTGTAGAGCGCAAGATGCTCGGACCCGCAATAGCCCAAAGGGCCATGGATATAATAGATCTAATCAGAGGACGGCTGGTAGTAACCCAAGATGGACATACGAGGTATGCTGATTTGACTCGAAAGGACAAAGAGTATGAAATAGGGGACCTAGAAATGTTATAGGTATCCCTTGGAAAGGATTGATGAGGTTCGGAAAGAAAGGAAAGCTAAGTCCACAAATTGTTGGACCCTTGGATATATTAAGACGTTTTGGGAAGTTAGCATATGAGCTAGCCCTACCCCCGAACATGTAGTAAGTTCATAGCGTGTTCCACATATCAATGTTAAGGAAGTGTAATTCGGATGCCAGAAAAATAGGGGCATATGAGTGCATAGACACGCAACCCGACGTAACCTATATGGAGCAACCAAGAAGGGTTATAGAGTGAAAAGGAACAAGTGCTTAGGAGAAGGGTTATCAAACTAGGCGGAGTTTGGTGGTAGGACCACAATGTGGAAAAATTTACTCGAGAGTTAGAAAGTGCAATGCTAAGAGAGTATCCCTATTTATTTTTAATTTGATTCCGGGACGGAATCCTTTTAAGGAGGGGAGACTGTAATAACCCCAATTTTTGGGAAATTTTTGAAACCCTTATGAATAGTGTTTTTGCTGAATGAGAAAACTTTTCATGCCACACTATGTAGGAGTTCTGTTATTGATCTTCTGGGATATTATTAGTACTCTATGTGGTATATAAGTGTATGTAAAGATCGTCAGAATCCAATTTCCGAACACTTGGATTTTTCCCGGAAATCCACTAGATACGGAAAGGATTGAGTATAAGGTAACAGGATAAAATGGATTTAAATTAAAGGATTATAATAGAGGATCATAAAAAGGAATATAATGTATTCAGAAAGGTTAAGGGAACCTAAGTAATAAGATCCCGGGTATGATCCTTCAAACGATAAACGAAAACGAAAGTTAAGCGAACCGTATAACAGATAAGCGGTCATTAGGCAAACGATTAGGAAGTTAAGCAAAGGGATTAGAGGGAGTGATGTCACCCAACCAATGAGAGGAGGACAAAGAGGGAAAGATGACATCACAACATGATATAGGCATGACATGGGAAGGAAGGAGGTGTGGTTGAATGAGAACCACACAAATTCAAGGGCAACAAGGTAATTAACTAAATCAAACACAAAAACAAGTCAACCAAGCCAAGCAAAATCATTTTTCATCAAAATCAAACCAAGGCATGGTTCATCTTTGCTCTCAGCTTTTTACTATTCAAAAGGCAAGGAAATTAAAAAATCAAAGATCCAAGCTTCCTAAATTGGTGAGTACCCTAATTATCTTCATGCTTAGTTAGGGCTATATCATGAGTTTAAGCCATCAATTCCTTCTCCATCTTCTTCATTTAATCAAAGAAGAAGACTATGAATAGTGTTTTCAAGTTTTTAACTTGAAATTTTTCTTGTTTTCCTTGAAGATCCAAGCATTCCTAAGACTTCTCAAAGCTTCTTAAGGCTTCCTAGCTCCTCCCACCACTTCAAGGAAGGTATATCATCTCCAAACCCTAGATTCCTATGTATTATAAGATGATTTTGATTAGTAGGGTGATATTGTAGCTTGATGTTGTGATTTAGAGTTTGGGATTTGAAATGGTATTGAATTGGAATGGTAAATGTTGTTGTTTTGATTAAAAGAACTTAAGAATGGTTAAAGTTAAGCTTAGGCATAAGTATGAATGTTAAAATTGAATTGGTTGGGGTTGTTATGATGTGATAAGGATGGATGTTGGTTGTATGTTGGATTTGAGGTTGAATTGGGTTGGTTTTGAATGGTTTAAAATTGGGAAATCGCGTAAACATAGCCGTCGTAACGTCCGATTTTCTTTAGACTGTTTTTGTGCATAACATTAGGACCCGATAACCCCCTGCTAGATTATGACCATTGCCATGTGTAGATAGCTCATGTTACGAGCTTCGTTTTGATATGTAGTTCGTTCGATTCCGATGCACGGTTTAGGAGAAATGACCATTTCAAGTAACGGCGTTTCACGAACAAAACTTTTCCCCTCGCCTTACTTTGAAACATAGGTTAAAGACCAAAAAGGGTTAATTAATGTATGAAACATTTATGGTAAGTGTGTTAGGCAGTTGGTAAGACACTCGCGAAGGAATTGCCTTAAAACTCGTAAAGGTTAAATTATTAAAAATGGTGGAGCCGAGGGTACTCGAGTGACTTAAGTGAATCAGTAAGCGCAGAATAAGCGTTAGAGTCTAAGTTAGTTAAAGTATAGATTTACAAGTGACTTTGGTTTAATTCCAACTTACTTGTTGTTTATAGGTTACCAGACTCGTCCCGAGCCTTTTATCACCCCAAGTCGCTCAGGCAAGTTTTCTACCCGTTATACTGTTGTTGTGATGTATATGTGTATATGCATGATCTTGCGATAAATGCATATTTGTTATTAGCAAATTCTTGCGATATATTGTAGCATGTGATATGGTATATATGCATGCCTGTTTCATATTCTTGGATTATATATCTGTTGGTTAAAATGCTTACAGTTGCATAATACCTATGCTAGAGGATAGCGGTAATTTGCATATACCCTTAGTATAGGGACCCAAAGGTGGAAATATTTTCTAAAACCGGGAGTCGAGGATCCCGAGTAGATTTTGTATATATGGATATAAATATATATATATATATATATACTTATATATATATATATGGTCATAGGTTTCAAAACTATTAATCTAATAAGGTTTATTCGATAACTTTAACTTTATTTTATTATTGAATATTATTTCGAATATTATTCGAAGGCGTATGACTCCTTTATATTAAATGAATATTATTTGAATATTCAATTGAGGATGTATGACTCACTTTATTTTATTTAATGAATATTACTTGAATATTCCTCCGAGGACTTATGACTCCTTTTATTTTATTATCTGAATATTATTTGAATATTCATTCGAGGGCTTATGACTCAGTTTATATTACTTAATGAATATTTTTGAATATTCATTTGAGGATCTATGACTCCGATTATTTGCTGAGATTTGTTCTTTATTTTATTAAAGAATAAGGTGTAAATAATCAAACTTATTTTCGATTATTCAAATAAAGATAGTACTTTCATATAAGTATATCTTTGGTTATTTAATACTCCTTTCAAGTATAAGTTTTAATACTTCTACTTCAATTATTTTTATAAAGATTATTCTTTATGGGAGTATTATTTAAATAATAATATTCAGTCATTTTCTAAATATTCTGGGGACTGATTTACTTCATTAAATCAGCTTTACTCCAAACACTCTATAAAGTGTTTTCGAGTCTTCAAAATGATTTTTAAAAGTTAGAGCGGATCCCAAAACTCATTTTTATATTTAAGATCTTCCTTTTTAAGGGGATTTAAATACTCGCTCAAAACCTGAGGGATCCGGCCCTGTGGTGTATTTTATATTCGCAACACGGTTGCAGTTTTGATAAATGACTTGATTACTTACCCAACGTTCGGGAAGTAAGTCCATCTATTGAGTCGGCATAAGCAACATGGGCTCAGTGGGCATCCATAATAGTGTAAGTGGCTCAGTGGGAGTCCATCAAATGCATAAGTGGCTGAGTGGCAGTCCAGCATAAGGTCCTATTAAGACCAGGGTGATGACCAGTGGGGAATTCGTCCATCTACTAGTAGAAAAGGTTACTTATTGGTATCTTTGCCTGATCAGCAAGATATCTGGTTTATGCCAAAATTCTTTTCCTTTCCAAATTTATTGGATATTGCAATTCTGTTCATACTTTACATGACAGAGATTTTCAGGAAATTATATAAAGAAGATGTATATGTGGATATATATATATATATATATATATCAGAACTTAATGAAGTATATCATGACTTCATTTCCTTTAATAATATTTCAAAGATTTAATCTATTCAAATCTTGTCTTGTAGTCTCATCTATGTGATGAACTGTTGAAAACTCTTAATACTTTGAACAGTGGTAGTTCAAGTAGCTTTATAAATGATATAAGTGTAGGGAAGTATTTGGTAACTTCATCCCTTGTTTTTACTTATATCTAGTAAGTAATTATCTTACACTTGATAAAAGATTCTAGTAAGTATCGATTTAGATACTTATATTATTGTTATCACTACATATTATCTTGTGAGCTATCAGGCTCACTCTTGCTTTATTTCTTCATCACACAACAACAGTTAGGAAAGATGGCCAGACTCCAGCAGACCCAGCGCAAGCGCGTGGGAAGCGTCCCGCGTCTTCCTGATGATGTTGTAGCTGCTATAGCTGCAGAGGTAGATTTATTGGTAGATCATGCATTCTATTTTGAGAATCAAATTATGTATAATTATAACTTGTGGCAGATAATGGCAATTAACTGTAAATTTATCAAGTAATCATTTTGGGTTGTAATAACTTTAAATTGTGGATTCAAAGACTTGTGATTATTTTGGATATTCATCTCTGATACTATAACGTGTGGTGTGTGTGTTTATTGTGGGGTCACAGTACAGGGTAGTTGAGTAATTATTAAGATTGGGTGTTATTAAGGGAAATGGAACTCGTGACAACCCGGATCCCCGACCCCGGATTTAGGGGTGTTACACTTATCCTTTACTATAAATACCCAGACATCTCGAAATACATCTCTTTACACCTTCGAGATCTTTAAGTGACCTAATTTCTGTAAATCTAAACCGTTTTCTCTCATTTCAAACTCTTTCTCTCTAATTTTTCTTACACACTCAAATTCAGACATCTAAAATGGCATCAAACATAGTTAGACCTTTTATCCCAAAGGAGGGCACCAACTATCTTGCATTCACAGATGCTAACCAAGCTCTTGATAGTTTCAAGAGCTTTGTGAAGTTTCTCTCTGAAACATACTTTGCAGGTGCTCTAACTGCTAATCTAATCTTGTATTTGGATGTTCTATGTGATTACTGGAACACAACTGTGATGAGGACAATAGTGCATGCGAACCAAACTATGTCTATGGTGGTTAATTGCTCCATTCAAGGCCAACATGTGGAGTTTTTTTAGAATGATGTCAATCTGGCTTTGGGCATCCCTACTGAAAATCTGGTTAAGGTTTTAACTCAAGATGAGCTAGATGAGTTTATGGACTTCATAAACTACAGTGAAAGGATAAACTTGGCAAGCCTGATAAAAAGTACTTGAAGAGGGAATGATCTTTTATTTATAAATAAATAAAATACATTGATGACACCAACACAAACATAAGGGTTTCATCAGTTTTTACTAAAAACCTTGTGATAGTTACTCAAGCACCTTCATGTGCTAAACAATCTTCACAGATTGATAGGTTTGAGGTTAGTACTCGTGAGGGGGATCTATCTAAATCCTCTCCGATTCAACTGGAGGTTCCTCATGAAGGAACAACTCCACTCAAAACCCTAGCTGAGATTGCCATAACAATTGCAGCTAGGAGTCCAATTTCCAATGTGCATGTTATATGGGAGGCAAGTCAAGAACATTCAAGTGTCAGCTCTCCATAAGAAGAGTAAGGGTTTGAGGCCATGGTACATGACAGTAACCTGGACAAATCCCCTCCAATTCAATTGGAGGTTCCCACAATTGGTGAACAACACACTGTCACAACCATAGTTCCAACTGTGAGTCAAACTGTGGCATCTGTCACATAATTTTACTGAACCCCAATCATCTTCTTCCACTCACACAGGCCTACCATCTACATCAAACCCTTCTCAACAACCCTCACACCTACGCTCCTAATGGCTCTAGGATGCTTAGGTTCAACCAAAAACTATGAATGAGCTTCTGGTAGATCGACTGTCTGGACTTGCCAACATCACATAACACCTTCTTACAACAGACATGTCCAATCAGGACTATCAAGCAATCTTGCTGTCTTACAAAACAGATTTTGGAGACTAATAGAAGAAAATTGTCAATGAAACTGAACACGATGGCAATGTGGATGCTTGGTTGGACAAGTACTTTAGTTTGACTATGGATGAGGTCTTAGAAAGATTTAGAGAAGAATATATCACAATATTGGGAAGCAATGCCAAGGCTCTCAGTCCATAGGAAGTCTATGATGTTGTGATAGAAATCTACAAAGCTCAACTAAAAGCTTTTCATCTAATGAGTAAAGCACTCCAATAGACTCTGGACAGTCATCAAGACATGATTAAAAGGTTGGTGAAAGATAAGCTTGATGAACTTGTGCCAACTCAAGTAGAGATCAAGAACAAATTCTAGAGATTTGCTAATCAAATAGAAAGATTTGATATGACTAGTATGGAGCAAAGCATCAAGAATCTCAAACAGTCCTTTGTGGCTCTACATGAAGTTGTCCAGAATCATATCACCAGTAACAATAACACAAGGGTCAAGCTGGATCAACTTCATTAAGCTAGATATGAACTATCTACCTTTTTGATAGAAGGCATCAAGGATACAGTTCATGCTACATTTGGTACTTTTCTCTCTTCAGAATCTCAACAATCATTGTCTACATCAATAAATCTCCAGATTCAATCTCTACAACAGCAAGTTTCAACTCTCCAAGCTTCCAATGACTCACTCACGGCTCAGGTCAATGCTCTTACTTCTCTAGTGCAGAGTCAATAGAATGAGATCAGGACACTGGTAGACTCCCACAAACATCTTCAAATACAAAATTCAGTTTCTTTAGGAGCTATCATGGGTGCCTTGAATGTTCCTTTGCCTGCTCTTCCTAAAGTTGTGAGGCCAGAAATTCCAAATCCACTGCTCCTGCCTGCCAACAAGACTAAGGAGGAGATAGAAGCTAGGATTCAACAGTCCAAGGAAGCTAGTAAATCTACACACTCTCAATCTAAAGAGGCTGGAAAATTAACATCAACATAAACTGGTCAAAGTTCTTCATATATTCAAATATCTCAAGATGTTGGAAGAGACATACTACAAAAGGCTACAGAAGGACCCTGTCAGGACAAGGAGTTCAATGAGCTATTAATAGTCTTAGGGAGGTCTCTTCACAACAACTACATTACCTACAAAAGAGCCTTGGATAACAACATCAACTTTCTCTTATGATTATCAAAGTTGAAAACTTTCTGGAAAAGAAAATAGTTGTAAATGTAAATGACTGTGGCTTAGACAGATGTCTTCAGGTGACTCTCTCAAATCTTCAAACCATGAGAGCATCTGAGCTGAATGTAATTATTGACAGAGTTAATCTAGTCATTCCAGAGGACACCCAGTTGCTAAATAAACTGAAGTAGGCACAAATAGCTGCATTTCCAGAAGCCTATCTCTATCCAAGTAAAGGGGTGGCCAACATTTGCCCGCCCACAGACCAAGAAATGCATGTTCTTCACGGTTCCAAATAATTATGTAAGAGAGAATCTGGGATTGATAATGACTCTTAAAACTGATCTAAAGTCCAAGAAGAACAAGAAAGTTGAAGATGAGGAAATGATCAGAATATTGGGGAGATACCTTCAAAATGCTGAGACCATGTTGCCAAACTCTAAATTCAAATTAAAAGATGACAACGATGATGATGAGCAGAAGCATGATGAGCAGAAGCATTCTGGATCAAATCCAAGTCACTCTTCTAAAGCAACTGGCAGTAAAGTAGAAGATAAGAAGCATGATGAGAAGTAGAGGGATGACAAGAAAAGGGGAGATGAAAGGAGGAAAAAGAAGAGTGGAGATGGTGAAGGAAACAAGAAAGATGTCCAACAAGTCAAAATTTCACAAACTCAAACCACTAAGTCTGCAAGCTCAAACACTCAATTACCCTTAACCTCTAAGCCTAACTTTTGTACAAATCAACTGCAAACACCTTACTCAAAATACCAATCACCTCTAGCCAAACCACCCTAAAGAAATTCTCAAACCTACCTTCATTTAAGCCACCAATCAAAAAAAATTTCAAGTCTGTTGGGAGAAAACCAAAGAAGCTGCAAGTTGGAAAGGGGGTTATCTGGAATTTCTTTAGGCAGACTGATTTTCTACCTCGAAATTGGTGCATCACTGATGATGACTACTTTCAACAATTAGCTGAAGAAATAGTCAAAGTTTGGGTTGTATCATTGAGAGAAGTCAGAATCTATTATCAGGATGGTTCATTCACTCTACTTGGCAGAGAATTAATGGATACACTTTCAACCACAGAATTTAAGAGGGTGATTATCTTAATAAATGATAAGGACACAGTACAAGGGCTTGGAGGGATATGATGTGTGTATGGATGAAAGTAAGAGATGAAAGAAGAGCAAAAGCAAGGGCTGTTAAGGAAGAAAGGCATATGAAGTATGAAAAAGAAATTGTCATATTTGAACAAAGATCAGATGAGCTCAAGGCAAATGGGATGAGTAGAATTTCTGAGGATGGACACTTTTGAAACATAAAAGTTGGCAGATTTTTAAGATTCAAAGTAGGTTATGTTAGGGATTCGAGCATAAAAACGCAACGGGAAAATAAAATTTTTGAATCCCTACCGCATGATCTATGTATAATGAACGGATAATTACGGAAAATAGATGTTTTATCTTAAGAAGCTTTACGTTAATGGAAATATGGAGGTCTTGAATGATCACCACGTAGCCCATCGCTGGAATGATCTACGCCTTGAAGGTATCCACACGAATGATCGCCCGGAGGATGGGTATGTACTAGCACGTTCTTGAGGCCACCTTCTTGCTCTCTCTATCTCTCTTCAAGCTACTAGGGTTTATGTTTTATGAAATAAAATGTGTAACCCTAATTATATTAGAAAGAGATATTATATAGGCAAGAGTTAATGGGCCTCCAACCCTAAACTGAATTTTAGAGTTATTATTATTATTAAATTCAAAATTCTAATTATTGTATTATTAAATCTCACTTAATCATCCAATAACTTAATTTCGGATTTAATATTAAATTCGAATTTCCTATTTATTTAAGTAATTAAGTCACACTTAATTAATAACAAATAATTCGAATTACTTACATTTAATTTAAATCCGAATTTAAATTAAATAATCCTCCTATCATTCTTTGTGCGACCTTTTAGGTTATTATTACGTTGGCAACAATTTTAAATCTAATTTAAAATCATAACAATGAGCGGCATCTAGTAATACATCATTGTTACCAAGTAATAATAATTAAATCGGTGATCAATTAAACCTTTTGTGAATAATGTACAATATAATATAATCTCTTTACCATTATATTATAGATCAAACTCGAGGCATGCATTGTGTCATCCTCTGTTAACGTTCAATCCTTCTTTCCTTGATCAATGAGTAAACTATTAAACAAATCAGTATTTGAGTACGACCATGCACTTTATAGTCTTACTCAATCAAGAGGCCAATAATATCACTCCTTTAATAAAGGAGGGCTAAATCTCATCTAGATCATTCATATTTCTCATACGATTCATTATGTGCCCAATGTCTACTTTTATTATTATCCGGTCAAGGATAACTTTCAATACTATCAAACTATATTTATTTTTGTATAGAAATATAATGATTTCAGGTCAAAGGACCAATACATCATTATCACTGTGAGATTAACTTATGACACTATAAACATGTAGTGTCTCACAACGGGTCAATCCAGCACCATGTATTTAATACATGTGCCTGTGTTTTGACTTTAGTATCATCATATCTATGATCAATGAGATGTGATCATCAACAAACAAACACACTAGTTTCAATGTATTTATTATTGTCCCTTAACAATAATACTTGACTAGGGACCTTTAGGAATATCACTATTATTCTCATAATCTCATTTCTAAGTCACGTACTTAGAGGTATAGATTTATATATCATATTCCAAGGACATTTATTAATCTAACATCTTATCACAGAAAATAAAGATATAATAAATTACTAAAGAATAATCCATATAATCATAATTAATAATCTAAATGTTTCATAATATAAACATAATAGTGTTGTCTCTAGGGCATAAACACTAACAGGTTATTTAAATGGTTATTCATTGGATGATTGGCTTAAGCTTGTGGAAGCTCTAAGAGGCACTGAAATCATAGAGGAACTTCAAGTACTTGTAAATCTAAATGACATCCTTAGAAAAGAATCAGGCTATGAGAATTTTATGTAATGATTGTACTTATTGAACTCATGTAATCACTAAGTGTATAAAAGCTATATTTGTTATTCTATCAATTTTATGTAATCATTTTATTTTTCTTGTAACTTGGGGTTAGTCTTGTTATCAAGCATGAATTTGTGATAAGCAAACATCTCACAAATTGGGGGAGATTGTTGTGCAAGACATGCCTATAAAATAACAAGACTAAGTCACATTGACAACCCTAAGATTTAGTTGATTGATAATTATCTTTATATTTTGTATTGTATTACTTGAGTCTGTAAAATGGTTAGAAGATTAGACTGGAGTATTTTTCTGTAAATAGTTCAAGCCTAAGGAATAAACTCTGGAAGAAGATCAAGATAGACCATGCCTCAGAGAAATGATATAGAAGCTTGGAGTTGAATAAATCTGTTTTATGAAAAATATTCTAAGTCAAGATATCGACAAGTCACATAATAAGCAATATAGAGAAGTCATTCGAGAACTCCAGAATGACTTATCGAGGAGTCCAAAATGGCTTATAGAGAAGTCTTAGAGATATCGACAAGTCAAATGAAGATATGAAGATTGGAGATATCGATAAGTCATTTTTGCATGTAGAGAACTCAAAGATATTGACAAGTAAAAATGAAGATGTGAAGATTGGAGATATCAACAAGTCATATTATCATTAGAGATCTCAGAGATATCGACAAGTGAAAATGTATATAGAGATCTCTGAGATATCGACAGGTAAATTCTACATGTAGAGATCGCAGACATATCGAAAAGTCATTTAGCGATGCAAATATCAAGAGAGCTCGAAAAGTCAATTATACCTATAGAGAACTCAGAGATCTCGATAAGTCATTATACTTATCGAGATGTCACTTCTCTATAGAACAAACTGGAGATCTCGACATGCCTCTCAAATACATAATGCAATCAAATGAAGATTCAAGATTATCAGTCAACAAATAATTTATGAACTACATTGAAAAGTCTGCAAAGTAGCTGGGGTAAATACAAGATCAAGGGCCAAGATTAACTAGACAAAGGATGGTCATAGGCCTGCAAGATTCTGCACAGATTTTCTAAGCTAGGAATGGAAATAGAAAAAGGTTTCTTTAGAAAAGGGTTTAGTACATTTTAGTACAAGTTTTGTAAACCCATGTTGCTAGGGTATAAATCATGCGTTGGTCCTTAGTTTAGAAGTAACGAACAGATTCAACACTCTTGTATTCTCTCAAGATAGAAGCTGAGTTCTTTACTTACAAAGAACCCACGATTTGTAGCAAGACATAACTTGGTTTTAATACAAAATTAAGTAAGTTTTGAAATATTGTGTTTGCTAGTTTATTTCTGCTAACATAGTATAACTGCATTTCTTATCTGCTTTGTTCATACAACCAAACAAATCTAAAAAGGCTTAAAAATATCCAAAACACATTCACCCCCTGTGTTGTATTTAATATCTAACATTATTGAATTAGTATATGGCGAAAGGTTGAAATCATCCACGAATAAAAGTCGTCAACGATTAAAAAATGCTATATTAATCCCTAGACTAGAAAATAATCCATGTATGACCTATATCAACACGATCATCACTATAACATATTTTCAAATACATAACCATGCGACATACATATATTGTTAACTATACGTCGTCGCCATGAATGTAACAATCTTGTACGGACACTTTAATACGATATCAATAAAGCTGGAGGGAGACATTGTGAATTCCAAATATAACAAGTTTTATTTACCATATACCCATAAATATTGGACTTACACAAACTATAAATTAGTATCGACAAATCTTTAACTCAAAGATTGCATCTACCCAAAATATCTATCATAACCATACTCATCAAAGACTGAAAAGAAAAAAACGGAAATAGTACATAATATTTTATCATTAAAAAGCCAAAATAATCCTTAGGTATAAGCTGTTTCGAGTGATATTTTTACTACACTTTAAATAAATTTATTAAGTACTATACATTTTATTTTCAAGCAAAACTCGTACTAAAGTTTTTTAAAAAATAAAAGTAACATTTTTCTTTTAATATGATAAAATCTAAGAAAAAAAAATTTGAATATAAATTTAATGGCCATATTTTTGTATTATTTTTTAATTTTTAAATATATTTACATCTATTTTTTAAAATTGAAAGCTGAAAAAACTGATAATTAGACCCCCTTAAGTGACTGCAAATGATAACTTGTTGAGATCGGTGAATAAAATGATATATGGGCTTCATTTAAGTGATCAGTTTAATATTTAACACACTAAAAATATCATTAAAATACTTGATGTTATTTCAAGAATATCATTCTGAAACTCTGTGCATTTCAAGTTAAAATCATAAATATATTTTGTTATCCAACATTTTGAGAAGTACACCGTCACATTTGTCTTGTAGTGCTTACCACTTATAAAAGTTGACGACAATAAAGATTACAGTACGAAGTTGAAAAAACAGAAAGATCATGAATCACCCACAAAGATGTTTTTCTTTTTAATTTAAAAAGATATTTTGGATTCTATATTTATACTTTAGAACTTTCCATTTTATAATTTATTTTCCTTTTTGTAAAAGATATATAAATATAATTGTATGTCATGGATAATTGTAACTTTAAGTTTCGGGTTTCATTCTACTTCTACCCATTCATCTTGCATGCTTAAGAACGTAGAAATTTCATTACAAAATGAATTTTTTTTTATTTAACATCTCACGTCCAAAATGATAGTCGACATGTATTTTGATGACTACTAAAGAATGGTCCGTGCCTCACACAGGCTATTATGCTAGTTTTAATATTAATATTACATAGAGCTCATAGCTATTGGGTCACTTAATTATATAACAAAAATAATTTTACACAACGTAATAAAAATAACTAATCAAATTCGAGTTCAAATTTTTTTCCGAGTCGAGCTTTATAATTATTGAGCCCAAAATTTATACTCGACTCATTTATTATACAAATTAATATCAAGCTTTTATCGACTTTTTGAATTTATCGAGTGTTAAACGAGTTTTTGAGCTTATCGAGTTTTATAACGGGTTCCTAATCGAGTTTTCGAGCATCGGGGTATCTAATCGAGTTTTTGAATTAATTAATTTCATATAGAGTTTCAGATTTTGAATTCGACATTTTAATTAAAACTACCTAATTATCTTAAAATTTATAATTTATATTTTTAATTTAACATCATTGTTGCATGTTACTATATTACATTCTTATTATTACACTTTATAATTCTACAAAATATTTGGAAGTAAAAATCCATAAATCGAACAATTATTTTATTCATACATTCATTAAGAACTGTGAAAAGATAAATTAAAATAGTACTCCTTCTGTCCCAATTTATTTGTCCTGTTTGACTTTTATACGTAATTTAAGATGTATTGATCGCATAGCTAGGTTAATTATTTTTTAATTTTCTTTTTGTGAATAAAAATATAAATCTTAAATTTTTATTCACAAAAAGAAAATTTATAAAATAATAAATATACTATGCGATAAATGCATCTTAAACTACGTGCAATAGTCAAAGTGGACAAATAAATTGGGACGGAGGGAGTAATAGAGATATCTTGTAAAAAAATAGTAATCACTATATAAAACTTATTTTTTCCCATATTTTTTTCAGACTTCTGATTCCCTCTCATTTTTCAAACCTGGATATTTTAATAAAGAAAAAATTAAACATGCAAATTTTGTAGTTTTGAATTTTTCAAAGAAAAAGATCTATTTTTACTAAAAATCTGTTTAAATTTATAATAAAAATTAACTATATAAATCAATTATGAAAATTACTATATAATTTTAATTAAGTATAAAATTAAAATAATTTTATTTAAAGTTTTTATCAGATTTAATAATAAATAGTTCATGCAACATATGAAAAAAATGATAAGTTAATTTGTAAAAAAATAAATTTTTAAATGTTTGGTGACGATAAATAAATTTATAAAAAAATGCCCATATAACTCCACTTTTACAGACCCAAGGCCCAAAATATCAATCAGCATTTAATAGTGCCCAAAATATCCGCTAAATACGAATGTGAGTACTACATAGTATAACTTTTCAATATTTACACAGAATATGAATGTGTGACATGCGTATATTCAATTTTGATTTAAGCAGATACCCATGATGCACATGGATATTGCTCAAAATCAAATAAAATGGGTGTATGCATCATTCACATGCGTATTAAACGGTTAGTTTGGACATTTTCTTTCGCGGTCAACCATTTTGGTTTCCGTACGGAGAAAATTGGGTATTTTGGTACAACACCCGCACCCAATTAACAAAAACATAAATATTTTTTTTCATTTTTTAAAAATTAATCCAGTTCGAGCCGAGTTCAAAAAAATTCTGATCGACTCGAGTTTTTTTATGGAATATGAATATTTGTTCAAACTCAATAATGAGTTTGAACCGAGTCGAGTAGGAGCCCCGTTTAATCAAGTCGAGATTGCGGCGGGACATTTTAGTTTTAGTATGGAGAAAATTGGTTATTTTGTTACAACACACACCCCCAAATAGCAAACACATAATTTTTTTTAATTTTTTTTCAAAAAGAATCGAGTTGAAAACGAGTTCAAAAAAACTCTTATCAACTCGAGTTTTTTATCAAGTCCGAATACGAGCCACATTTAATCAAGTCGAGATTCACATTATTCCCCTAATTCTTGATGAAAGCAATTAAAATATAAAGATCATGTTTTTGTGGATGTAGATAATGATTTTTAAAATAATAATAAAAATCACATGTGGTGTAATAGTGAAATATGTGAACATAATTTACTTTGACTAACCTTGAGGTCTCAAGTTAGGTCTCAAGTTCGATCCTCGGCAAAAATATTTCTTTAACATTTTTATTGATATTGTATTACATAAAGGGTATATTATCTTTAACCTTTTTGTTGATATTTTTATTACCTAAATATTACATAGAGCTCATAGCTGTTGGCTCACTTAATTATATAACAAAAATAATTTTACACAACGTCATAAAAATAATTAATCAAATTTGAGTTCAATTTTTTTTCTCGAGTCGAGCCTTATAATTATTGAACCCAAAATTTATGCTCGAACTCGACTCATTTATTATACAAATTAATATCAAGTTTTTATCTACTTTTCGAGTTTATCGAGTGTTAAACGAGTTTTTGAACTTATTGAGTTTTATAACGGGTTCCTAATCGAGTTTTCGAGCATCGAAAAATCTAATAGAGTTTTTTAATTTATTAGTTTCATATAGAGTTTCAGGTTTTGAATTCGACATTTTCATTAAAACTATCTAATTATCTTAAAATTTATAATTAATATTTTTAATATAACATCATTGTTGCATATTATTATGTTACATTCTTATTATTACACTTTATAATTCTACAAAATATTTGGAAGTAAAAATCCATAAATCAAACAATTATTTAATTCATACATTCACTAAGAACTGGTGAAAAGATAAATTAAAATAGTAATCGAGATATTTTGTAAAAAAATAGTAATCGCGATATCAAACTTATTTTTTCCATATTTTTTCAGACTTCTGATTTCCTCTCATTTTTCAAAGCTGGATATTTTAGTAAAAAAAACGTAAACATGCAAATTTTGCATTTTTGAATTTTACAAATAAAAAGATCTATTTACTAAAATGATGTTGAATTTTATAATAAAAATTAACTATAGAAATCAATTATAAAAAGTACTATATAATTTTAATTTAGTATAAAATTAAAATAATTTTATTTAAAGTTTTTATCAGATATAATAATAAATAGTTCATGCAACATATGAAAAAAATGATAAGTTAATTTGTAAAAAATAAATTTTTAGATGTTTGGTGGCGATATATAAATTTACAAGAAAATGCTCATATAACTCCACTTTTGAAGACCCAATGCCCAAAATATCAATCAACATTTAATAGTGCCCAAAATATCCGCTAAATACGAATGTGTTAGGTCACACACACTGTAGAAGGGGGTCGAATACAGTGTATAGCACAATCAAATCAAATTCTAATAACACAAGTAACAGAAAACAAACTTTATTCAAAGCAATAAACTCTGTTACAATATGGAACTGTCCTCTCTCAGTGATGAACAAATATCACGAGAGCTGTTAGGGTTACAATGAATAATATTCTCGATAATGATAACACTTATAGTGTAAACCCTATGTCTGTGTTTATATACTACACAGTTACAAGATAATCGCTAATTGATATGGAATATAATTCTGCTTCCTAAAATATATCAATCAGATATCTTTTCTTCCAAGTATTTTATTCTTCATAGAATTCCTTCTTCATGCATATCTCTTCTTACATTTGTCTCGATCTTCTCTTTCTTCAATCAGCCGCCTTCCTTATCTGAATGTTTCCTTTAAGTCCTGATATTATCTTCTGATAAATAACTCCTGAACCTTAAGTACTGATGACTTAAGTTCTGACTTCAGTATAAGTGATGATTTCAGTTAAGTACGGATTTGTCCTGTTCAAGTAAGATCTGAAAACTAAACATAAATCATATTAGTCATGACATTATCAAATATATCTAACAATCTCCCCCAACTTGTAAATTAGCATAATATACAAGTTTAACAAATATTTGATGATGTCAAAAACATTAAGTACAAATGCATGAGAATTTGACTAGATAACTACAACTTACAGTCCTTAAAGCTTTACCAACTTTAACTTCTGATAACAACTTCAGTCTGTATTCATATCAGAATTTGAGCAGTTGTAGATCTTGACTTGGCTTCACTTTCTGATCTCTCTGATGTCAGGAGTTGTTCTGAGATAGTTCTTTAACAAATATCTCTCAGCATATCTGAGTTCATCAATCATCCTCCTTTTAGCATCATTAAGCTCTGCAGAATCTTCACCAGTTTGGAAGATAGCAGCCCTGAGATCATTAATTCTAGCTTTCCTTATATCCTGATCCAGTCTGATCAAATATGCCTTATGAGACTCAAGATTGAATTCTACAGCCTTATAACCCAGAAAGGTAGTTATAATCTTAGCAGAGTTAAGCTTCATCTCAACAATATCACCCTTGTGATCTCTGTACTTTGGAAGATATATGCTGTCAGACTTTACAGAATAAAGCCTTTTCTGTCTCTGAATTTGAGTCTTCAAATAGTTTACAGCACTTTCTGTTATTCTGTCATTCACTTGAAGTAAAAATAAAACATTTTCCAGTTCTTCAAAGTACTTCAGTGGAATAGCATTTTCCCTTATGTGGTAAACCCTACCATCTGTCATGAAGTATAACAAGATGTGTTCTTTCAAGTAGGTATGGTAAACCATCTGTACAGATTCTAGTTGATTCAATCTTTCAGGAGTTGCTCCAACACCTGGTTCACTTAAGGAAGTTGGATCATTGGTTGTGTTCTGTACTCTTCTTTCATCAGCACTACCCAATCCAGATTTATCTCTTGCTTCCTTTCCAGTAACCACTCTCACTTCAAAACCACTTGCTGCAGTCTTCAAAGGTTGAGTCTGTTTGGCATTGGTGAATCCTGGTTGGAGTAACTTTGAGGATTTAACATGAGCAATGTCAGAGGTTTCCTTTGATTTATCTTCTGATATCAAGTCAACTTGAGCTATGTCAGAGGTTACTTGCTTCTTTGTAATATCAGAACTAACTAAATCTTGACTCTGAACAACTTGAGCCATGTCAGAGGTTGTCTTAGAAATCTTTCTTGAAGTCAGAGTAAGATCAGCATCTTCAACAGAAATTTCTTCATCCAGATCCAAAAGTTCATCAGAACTTATCCTTTTACTAGTATCAGAAGTAATTCTTTTTCCAGTATCAGAACTTGTTCTATGACTTGTAGCTTCAGCTCTTCTTGATGAGAGACCTCTACCTTGACTATGACCTCCACCCATTCCAGAGTTTCCCTGGTCATCTTTTTTTATCATCCTTCCCCTTCAGTGTTTTAACAGTTTTGCATTTGGACTTAAGTACTATTTCCCCCTTTTTGGCATCAGCAGGTAAAAGAAGAGAGACAAGCAATTCCACTGAGGATTGGATCTCATCGAGTTGAGATTGCTGAGAAGCTTGATTTTTCAAAATTTCATCAATCTGAGATTGATGCTTCTCTTGGGTCTGCTCAATGTAAGCAACTCTGTCAAAGGTAGGTTGGAAAAAAGTTTTCTTGTCAATTTTCTTAGTCATTTCTTGCTTGAGCAATTCTTCCTAAATTTTATGCACCTCTGCATGAGTTGTTAAATGTAGACCTTGAAGATGTCTAGTACTCAATGCAGTGACTCAAAGCTGTGTCTTGAAATCATCATTAATTAGCATCTCATCAGCTTTTGCCAAGTGCTCAGCAAGAATCGATTGAGAAGGAACAAAAGTAGCTGTGTTCCACTCCTTAGTCCACTCCTGTCCTCTAGGAGTTTCACTCCAAGGTACTGGTGCTTCCCCTGTAACAAACTTCTTGACTATCTCACTTTTGTGAATAGTTTGTTAAGGTGCATGTCCTGATGGACCAGCTGCAGTAGCATCTTCATTTATAGCAGCATCACCAGTAGTATCAGCATTTGCAGTATCAGAACTTACAGAGTCAGCATCTTCTGATAAAAGAACAGTATGAGAAGCAATTGAGGCTTAAACATCATCCTCTAAGTGCTGATCTGCTTCCAAGTTCTGATCAACAGCCATAGTCTGATGCTCACCTATAATCTGATCATCAACATCTAGATACAAAGAAGGTGTTGTAGACAATTCTGGAGTTTCATTAGCATCAGTAATTGGTATTATTGATTGATTAATTGGAGATGTTGGAGCTTCTAAGTAGAGAACCTCAGGCACAACCAGGTTGTGAATATCAATTTCAGCACTTGTGCCTGGGTCTGCAGTAGATACCGGTTCATGTACAGGAGACACAGGTGGTGTAGATGCTTTATCTGTAGCAGTAGCTTCAGCAAATTCTAGCTCTTGTGAGATCAGAGTTTCCTGATCTCCTTCCTTAGCTGCTGCTTCCTCATCATCTGAAACTGGCCTATGAGCTCTTTGTTTCTTTCTTTTCTTTGAAGATGGAGATTCCTTGGGAGTTTCAGCATAAGACATTCTTCGAAGCTTTTTGAGAAGCTTAGATCCCCCAATTCCAGTATCCTTCTGAGAAGGAACCTTCTCAGCTTCTGCAACAACAGGTTCTGATGTAGGAACCTGTTCCTCACTGTCTGACTCATCTCTCAGAACAATCCTCCTTCTCTTCTGTGGTGTCTGAGGTACAGTCTTTGTCCTCTTGGGCTTGGAAGATGAAGGCTTCACAGTATGTGCTGATGATGAAGGTTGAGTTATCTATGAAGGTTTGAGATGTGTTCTGATAGAGGGTTGAGTAGGTTGAGGTGTATGTGTGGTATGTTCTGATGGTTGTTGCGGTGTCTGGGATGTGCAAGTGGGTTGAATATCAGGGTAAACAGATCTGTAAGTGTGAGGATCAGCATTTACCAGGATCTGTTTTACAGACTGAGGTATTTGTAAGGGTCTAACCACCTTTTTCTTAAGGTCAACATTTACCAAGTCATTAAACGCCCGTTTTGCAAGTTTAAAGGGTAGAAATAAAGAACTGGCTGGTTGAGGTTCATTAGCACAGCAAAAAGTATATATAAGCTGACAGAATCTAGCAAAGTATACTACATTCCTATCCTCTGTCATTCTATCCCCTATAAAGCCTAGCACAACACTTACAAAATCAAAATGAGTTTGGTGAATAATAGCAAACTCGATGTGCTGACTCATAATAGGAATGGCATCAAAGTTGGAACACTTATTGCCGAATGCTTTAGTGATGCAGTCGAAGAAAAAGCTCTATTCCTTTATGATATGTGCTCTTTTCAACTGTCCAAGCCTGGCCAAACTCTTCTCATACCCCAAATTGGCCATGAGCTGCTGTAGAATGGGTTCCTCCGGTGTTAAGAAAACGCAGCCTTCTGGTAAGTGTAGAGCTTTACGAACTGCTCCAGGAGTTACCATATGCTCAACATCATTTACTTCGAAAATAATGCTTGGAGTACCAGTAGCACCACCATTATCAAAATGCCCAGTCCGCCAGAACGTCAGGACTTGTTGGCTGGAAATGACTAGAGGCTGGGTTAATGCATACCCAATCTCACTGTGTGCTAGAAGATCTTGCACAAAGTGCAAATCAGATGGAGCTTCATCATGATTTAAGATTGCAGCATAGTTGTTGGGTACAAACTTGGCTCCATCTATAATCAAATCCTTAGGTGCCATGAGAAAAAGTGAGAAATAAGATTACCTGTAAGGTGTTTGATAAAATGTCTGTAAAAAAAAGGTCAGGAGATGAGAGAGAATAGAAGTAAAGAAAGAGAGATAAAGTGTGAAAGTAAATAAAAGATTTTACAATCATCTCTCTCTTGTACTTATACACGGTAGAAAAAGTAACCGTTGGACACCTGTCAGACATGCGGCAGTAAAGAATAATTAATGGGCACGGGAAAACAGTAATCATTACTTATCACATGCAGTTTTTCAAGGAAAAACCGTTCCACTTACCAATTAATCCCATTAATTAAGGTAGTTCAGTTTTAATTTAAAATTTAAACTGTTCCCACTTAAAAAAAATTATTTTTACTGCGAGACCAATATTCTGTATAAATACACTAAGTGAGAGAATGACCAAAAAATAAATCAAGTAAACAGTTACTGCCACGTCAGAATCAGAACTTGATTTGTATCAGATATAAAAATGGTCATCAGAATATGGGTAAATCAGGATTAAAAATGCATCAGAATTTCAAACAACTCAGAGACAAAATCTTGCAAAAATATAAAATTTCATTAATATATTGAGAAAATACATTCATGAAATTGAAATTACAGCACAAAATTACAAGATTGTCCTAAGCTACAAATCCTATTTCTTCTTCCTAATTTCTACAAAAAGAACAGCGAGACGAATGATTCGCTCCTGCTGTCGAAGAGCTTCCAACCATTCTTCTTCCAGTCGCTCAACATGGAGATGGTAATCCATATAAAAGAACAAGAGGTCTGTCAGAACCTCTTGGGGAACAGAGTCCCAAACCTCATCAGGAATGACAGTAACATGCCATTCCTGATGCCACTCTGGACAGCTCATGGTGAGAGAGAAAGTATCATAGTTCAGAGCTAAGTTGTAATTAACCATGATTGTGATGAGTGAAAAAGAAATGAGTTTGAGAGTTTGAGTGTAAATGAGAGATGTACTGGCTGGAATGAAGTGATGGTTTATATAGGCAATAGAATGCCAGGAGACGCAAGGAAAATTTAATGCTTACAGGTAGAAATAATTTTACCTCGTCTCCCTAGACTGAGGAGAATAAAAACAGTCATTGGAAGTGTAAAACAGGGTTTAATGCGCACAAGAAACAAGTAAACATTACTTGGCATGGACGTGTACCACTAACCCTAATTGTAGTGACTGTTAATATCTCACCCGAACATATTCTGATGTAAAATAGGACTGTTTCAGATTTTAAACATAAATAAGTCAAGTAAAGAATCAGAATTTAATATCAAAACTTAGACTTATATCAGAACTTAACAGTCATCAGAACATGATTCCTTAACTCAAAAAATGAATGCCTATTTCTGTAATTTTTCACACAAATTCTGATTTCGGTTCTTCAGAACTTAATCATCAGAACTTCCATCATAACTTGTTCTCAGAATTTATGCAATCTGACACATAAACTATTCATCTAAAACAACATTGATTACCACAGTAATTTTAATCATTCATATGGAGTGTAAGTGTGTGCATTAAGCTAAATATCAGACAAAGAGTAAAGTCTGATTCACTTCAGTACATCTTAGAAATAGGGCATAACTAAGAACTTTACTTAAAATCTGTCATTATTTTGAAGTCTACTATTGAATGAGTTCATGCATGAGTCCACCTCAACTGTTTTGTGCTTATTTTATGCATATTTTGAAATTCCATTTTACAGTGGCTTCTCAATGTAAGTGAGTCACGACTGCTTATCAGAATTTATGCTATTATCAAAGTATTTCTCCAGTAATCATAGAGTGTGAAAAGTCACCAAGAAAAATAATTATTTGCTTTTCTGATGCATATTACTTAATACCATCAATGCACTTGGGTCGTCCCTTCCACATTTTTACTCTAGATCTCAAAGGAGTGCCTGATTTTTATTCCTTGTTCTTTTCCTTTTTCTTTTGATAAGTGAGGTTTATCAGCACTTAGTATATTCAGCAGATTTACTAACATCAGAACTTAACAGATGAGAAGCATTATTCTAGTTTTTGACTTAGTAATAAGATAGACAAAGTAAACTTAACTAAGCTCAATGTCAGAATTTGCTTGTGTCAATAGATTTCCACATAAATAATTACTTCTAACATGGGATCTCTAGTATATTAAAGACTACTAGGTCAGCATCTAGCACAGTTATCCTCATAAGATTGAATAGTCACAGAAACAGTCATATCACTATCAGAGTTTAGAAATTCACATCAGACAACAATCAGTACTTAACCAATTTTCAATTAAGCACAGAATACACAAAGATAGTAATATCTGTAAATACTGATCATAAAGTCTGATGTAGCACAACAAAAGCTAAGCAGATTTAGAGAAAGAACCTGAAACCATTCCAAGTTCATTTACCAATCTTGTAAAAGTAGCTTCACACAGTGGTTTTGTGAAGATATCTGCTAGTTGTTGATCTATTGGAACAAAGTGCAATTCCACTGTACCTTCATCCACATGTTCCCTTATGAAGTGGTACCTAATGCTGATGTGCTTTGTCATTGAGTGTTGAACTGGATTACCTGTCATAGCAATAGCACTTTGATTATCACAGTAAATAGGGATTTTAAAATATGTTAACCCATAATCCAGTAACTGATTCTTCATCCAAAGAATCTGTGCACAACAGCTTCCTGCAGCAATGTACTCTGCTTCTGCAGTTGATGTGGAAATGGACTTTTGTTTCTTGCTAAACCAAGAAACCAATCTGCCTCCAAGAAATTGACAGCTTCCACTTGTGCTTTCCCTGTCAATTTTGTAACCTGCAAAATATGCATCTAAGTAACCTATTAGTTTAAAATCTGATTCTCTGGAATACCACAATCCCAGATCAGCTGTTCCCTTAAGATACTTGAAGATTCTTTTTACAGCTGTTAAGTGAGGTTCTCTTGGATCTGCTTGAAATCTTGCACAAAGACAGGTAACATACATGATATCAGGTCTACTAGCAGTTAGATAGAGTAAAGAGCCAATCATACCTCTGTAATCAGTAATATCTACTGATTTACCAGTATCCTTATCCAATTTTGTTGCAGTGGCCATGAGAGTGGATGTACTTGAACAATCTTGCATTCCAAATTTCTTCAGCAAGTTTCTGGTGTACTTGGTTTGACAAATGAAAGTGCCTTCTTTATTCTGCTTGACTTGAAGGCCCAGAAAATAGCTGAGTTCCCCCATCATACTCATTTGATATCTTGACTGCATCAGTTTGGCACACTTTTTACAAAGTCTGTCATTTGTAGAACCAAAGATGATATCATCAACATATATCTGAACCAGAAGTAAGTCCTTTCCATGGTTGAGGTAGAACAGTGTTTTGTCTATAGTTCCTCTGTTAAATCCACTTTTCAGATGAAACTGAGCTAAAGTCTCATACCATGCTCTTGGAGCTTACTTAAGGCCATAAAGTGCTTTATCAAGTCTGTAGACATGATTTGGATATTTAGGATCTACAAAGCCTGAAGGTTGTTCAAAATACACTTCCTCGTCCAATTCTCCATTGAGAAAAGCACTTTTCACATCCATTTAAAAGACAGTAAACTTTTTGTGAGCAACATAAGCCAAAAATATCCTTATGGCTTCCAATCTAGCAACTGGTGCAAATGTTTCATCATAATCAATTCCCTCCTGTTGAGAATATCCTTTTGCAACCAACCTTGCTTTATTCCTTGTAATTATGCCATCAGTATCAGTTTTGTTTCTGAATACCCACTTTGTACCAACAACAGATCTGTTCTTTGGTCTTGGCACTAGGGTCCAGACTTTGTTTCTTTCAAATTCATTTAACTCTTCCTGCATTGCTTGCACCCAATCAACATCTTGAATAGCTTCTTCCACTTTCTTTGGTTCAGTCTGAGAGAGAAAGGAAATATAAAGACATTCGTTTGAAGTAGCTGTTCTAGTTCTGACACCTGCATCAGGATTTCCAATAATTAAATCAGGTGTATGTGATTTAGTCCACTTCCTTGCAGATGGAAGGTTTTCTCTAGAACTGGATGCTCCCCCATGATCCATGCCATCTTCATCAACATCTTCTGATGATCCCCCTGAAACTATGCTCTCTGAGTTGGATCCTTCAGTATTTAAGTTTTTAGAGCTATCAGATCTTGACTTATCAGAACTTGATGAATCAGAACTTGAAGATCCAGTTGTGTATTCTGATGCTTCTTGAGATGTGATTGTATCTTCAGTATGCTCCCCTTGCACAGGTGCATCCTCTTTTGACGTAGTCACCACAGTTTCAATGACATCAGAGTTTAATCCATCAGAGTTTGCAATATCAGGACTTAGACTGTCAGGGTTTTCAGTATCAAAATTTAATTCTTCATTTTCGAATCTCAGCTGACCATGATCATTGAAAACTTCAAGTCCAGTAATCTTCTTATCATCAAAAGAGACATTGATAGATTCCATGACCACCCTTGTTCTCAAGTTGTAGACTCTGAAGGCTTTTGTGGAAAGTGGATATCCAACAAAGATTCCTTCATCAGCTTTTAGATCAAATTTGGATAGCTGTGCAGGGTGAGTCTTAAGAACAAAACACTTGCATCCAAATACATGAAAATACTTCAGATTTGGCTTCTTTTTCTTCACCATCTCATATGGTGTCTTTCCATGCTTATTAATGAGTGTTGCATTCTGAGTAAAACAAGCAGTCTGTACAGCTTCAGCCCAAAAATAGGTTGGTAGCTTTGCTTCATCAAGCATAGTTCGTGCAGCTTCAATGAGAGTTCTATTCTTTCTTTCAACAACTCCATTTTGCTGTGGAGTTCCAGGAGCATAAAATTCCTGCTTGATTCCATGGTCTTTGCATAACTCTTCCATTGTAAAATTCTTGAACTCAGTGCCATTATTACTTCTTATTATTTTCACAGAGTCTTTAACCAATTTATCCAGTTGCTTGACATGATCAATCAAGATAGATGCAGTTTCACTTTTTGTGTGCAAGAAATACACCCATGTGTATCTGGTGAACTCATCCACTATGACTATAGCATATTTCTTCTTCGTAATAGACATGACATTTACTGGACCAAATAGATCAACATGTAGTCGATGATAAGGTTCAAGAATTGATGATTCAGTCTTGCTCTTGAATGAAGATTTCCTTTGATTAACCTTTTGACAAGAATCACTAAAGGCCATCAGGAGCAAATACTGACTTTGGCAGTCCTCTCACAAGATCTTTCTTGACTAATTCATTTATATTATTGAAATTTAAATGAGAGAGTTTCTTGTGCCAGTTCCAGCTTTCTTCAATTGATGCTCTACTCATCAGACAGATTGCAGAACCATCAATATTTGTTGAAAGCTTGGCTTCATAAATGTTACCATGCCTGTATCCTTTCAGAACAACTTTGCCTGTAGATTTGCTTACAATTTCACAGTGTTCTTCAAAGAAATCCACATGATAACCTCTGTCACAAATTTGACTAACATTCAGCAGATTGTGTTTAAGTCCTGAGACCAGAGCTACTTCTTTAATGATGACATTCCCAAGATTGATATTTCCATATCCCAATGTTTTTCCAATGTTGCCATCTCCATAAGAAACACTTGGACCAGCCTTCTCCATAAAATCTGATATCAGGGCTTTATTTCCAGTCATATGTTCTGAACATCCACTGTCCAGAATTAGGATGTTTTTCCTGTTGCCCTGCAATCACAAAGACCACTAATGATTAGTTTTAAGGACCCAGATTTGTTTGGATCCTTTGGCCTTATTAAGTTTGTTAACATTTGCAGCGGATTTAGCATCAGAGTTTATGTTAACATTTTTCTTATCAGAATTTACACTATCAGACTTTGAATCAGAACTTACACTAGAAGGAATAATGCTAACTTTCTTTAAAGAAGGTTTTATTTGATAATAATCATAGTACAAACTATGATATTCCTTACAAGTATAAATGGAATGCCATAAACTACCACAATGAAAATAAGGATTTTGTGGCTTATATCTAACATACTGACTCTTAACTCCTGACTTTGAAGGTAAGGAGTTTATGTTCTTATTCTTCCTGTAAAAAGAAGTCAGATGGTTAGAACTTCCACAGTTATGACACGTTTTTCTAGGAGCATCAGGAACAGGCTTATAATCATTGCTTTTATTCACACCTTCCTTTCCATTCCTATTTTTCCTCGGTGATTTTACCTTGTTTGCATTCTTAACTTCTTTCAGCTTATGCTTAAGCTACTTCTTTGTCATCAAGCCTACGTTTACTTCAGTTGTCTTTTCCTGTTTTAGTTTGTCAGAAGTTAATTCCTTTTAAACTTCTGATTTCTCAGTTTCAGACTTTACAGCTACAAACTTAACATGTTTTAACTTTGGATTTTGTTTAACAACTATAGGCTTAATATCTACAGTTCCTTTATCATTCTTATCATCTCCATAACCTAAGCCCTCTTTCCAGTTTCCACTACTTAACAAATTCTAAGTTGTTCTGCCAGAGTTAGTCCAAGTCCTGATAATCTCTCTTTCCTTTTCTAACTCAGTTTTTAGAGATTCATTTATTTTAAGTACTTCATCCCTGTTAGATATATTTGATAATGTCATGGCTAATATGATTTATGTTTAGTTTTCAGATCTTACTTAACAGGACAAATCAGTACTTAACTGGGAATCAGTACTTATACTAGAAGTCATGACTTAAGGATAATCAGTACTTATATTATCAGGAGATAATCATCAGAAGTTGGATATCAGAACTTAAGTGCTGAAGGACAATCAGATAAGGATAGTAGCTGATTAAAGGAAAGAAGATCGAGATAAACATAAGAAGAGATATGCATGAAGAAGGAGTTCCGTGAAGAATGGAATACTTGGAAGAAAAGATATCTGATTGATATATTTTAGGAAGCAGAATTATATTCCATATCAATTAGCGATTATCTTGTAACTGTGTAATATATAAACACAGACATAGGGTTTACACTATAAGTGTTATCATATTCGAGAAGATTATTCATTGTAACCCTAGCAGCTCTCGTGATATTTGTTCATCACTGAGAGGTAACAGTTCCATACTGTAACAGAGTTTATTGTTTCAATAAAGTTTGTTTTCTGTTACTTGAGATATTAAAGTTCGATTTGATTGTAATTTACACTGTATTCACCCCCTCTACAGTGTGTGTGACCTAACAAGTGGTATCAGAGCTTACAGTATCAGGACTTAGACTGTCAGGATTTTCAGTATCAGAATTTGAGTCTTCATTTTCAAATCTCAGCTGATCATGATCAATAAAATCTTCAAGACCCGTAATCTTCTTGTCATTAAAGGAGACATTGATAGATTCCATGACCACTTTTGTTCTCAAATTATAGACTCTGAAGGCTTTTGTGGAAAGTGGATATCCAACAAAGATTCCTTCATCAGCTTTTAGATCAAACTTGGATAGCTGTTCAGGATGAGTCTTGAGAACAAAACACTTGCATCCAAATACATGAAAGTACTTCAGATTTGGCTTCTTTTTTTTCACCATCTCATATGGTGTTTTTCCATGCTTGTTAATGAGTGTTGTATTTTGAGTAAAACAAGCAGTCTGCACAGCTTCATCCCAGAATTAGGTTGGAAGCTTTGCTTCTTCAAGCATTGTACGTGCAGCTTCAATGAGAGTTCTATTCTTCCTTTCAATAACTCCATTTTGCTGTGGAGTTCCAGGAGCAGAAAATTCCTGCTTTATTCCATGGTTTTTGCAGAACTCTTCAATTATCAAATTCTTGAACTCAGTGCCATTATCACTCCTTAAGGTTTTCACAGAATCTTTGACCAATTTATCCAGATGTTTAACATGATCAATCAAGATAGATGCAGTTTCACTTTTTGTGTGCAAGAAATATACCCATGTGTATCTGGTGAACTCATCCACTATGACCAATGCATATTTCTTCTTTACAATTGACATGACATTTACTGGACCAAATAGATCAATATGTAGTAGATGATAAGGCTCAAGAATTGATGATTCAGTTTTGCTTTTGAATGAAGATTTTCTTTGTTTGGCCTTCTGACAAGAATCACAAAGACCATCAGGAGCAAATACTGACTTTGGCAGTCCTCTCACAAGATCTTTCTTGACCAGTTCATTTATATTGTTGAAATTTAAATGAGAGAGTTTCTTGTGCCAATTCCAGCTTTCTTCAATTGATGCTCTACTCATCAGACAGATTGCAGAACCATCAGTACTTGTTGAAAGCTTTGCTTCATAAATGTTACCACGCCTGTATCCTTTTAGAACAACTTTGCCTTTAGATTTACTCACAACTTAACAGTGTTCTTCAAAGAAATCAACATGATAACCTCTGTCACAGATTTGACTTATACTCAGCAGATTGTGTTTAAGTCCTGAGACCAGAGCTACTTCTTTAATGATGACATTTTCAAGATTGATATTGCCATATCCCAATGTTTTTCCATTATTGCCATCTCCATAAGAAACACTTGGGCCAGCTTTCTCCACAAAGTCTGATAGCAGGGCTTTATTTCCAGTCATATGTCCTGAACATCCACTGTCCAGAACTAGAATATTTTTCCTGTTGCCCTGCAATCACAAAGACCACTAATGATTAGTTTTACGGACCCAGACTTGCTTGGATCCTTTGGCCTTATCAAGTTTGTTAACATTTGCAGCGGATTTAGCATCAGAGTTTATGTTAACATTTTTTTATTAGAACTTACACTATCAGACTTTGAATCAGAATTTACACTAGAAGGAACAATGGAAACTTTCTTCAAAGAAGGTTTTAATTGATAATAATCTTAGTAAAAGCTATGATATTCCTTACAAGTATAAATAGAATGCCATAAACTACCACAATGAAAACAAGGATTCTGTGGTTTATATCTAACAGACTGACTCTTAACTCCTTATTTTGAAGGTAAGGAGTTAATGTTCTTATTCTTCCTGCAAAAAGAAGCCAGATGGTTAGAACTTCCACAGTTATGACATGTTTTCCTAGGAGCATCAGGAACAGTTTATAATCATTGCTTTTATTCACACCTTCCTTTCCATTCCTATTTTTCCTAGGTGATTTTACCTTGTTTACATTCTTAACATCTTTCAGCTTATGCTTAAGCTGCTTCTTTGTCATTAAGCCTATGTTTACTTCAGCTGTCTTTTCCTGTTTTAGTTTGTCAGAAGTTAATTCCTCTTTAACTTCTGATTTCTCATTATCAGACTTTACAGTTACAAACTTAACAGGTTTTAACTTTGGCTTTTGCTTAACAACAGGCTTAATTTCTTCAGTTCCTTTATCATTCTTATCCTCTCCATAACCTAAGCCCTCTTTCCAATTTTCACTATTTAGCAAATTTTGAGTTGTTCTGCCAGAGTTAGTCCAAGTCCTGATTATCTCTCTTTCCTTTTCTAACTCAGTTTTTAGAGATTCATTCATTTTTAGCACTTCATCCCTAACATAAAAAGCATCATCTCTATCCTTCTGAGTTTGATGGAATATAACTAACTCTTTTTCTAAGAAATCATTTCTTTTCTTAAAAGCAAGATTTTCAGAAGTTAATCTTTCACATGTTAAGGTTTGATCTCTATAACTAACAAACATGGTTTTAAGATATCTTCTCAACTCATTAATATCATCAGTATGAAAAGCATAAGTAGTCTGAGGTACCTTTGTTTCAGCAGCTTCAGAATTGCTCTCAGCACTTTCTTTATCAGCATTTGCCATCAATGCATAGTTCTCCTCACTTTCAGAGTCTGAGGTGTCTGTCCAGCTTTTCTGCTTTGTGAAAAGAGCCTTGCCTTTGTCACCCTTCACTTTCTTGCAATCAGGAAATCTGTGGCCTTTCTCACCACAGTTATAGCATTTAACATTGGTATAATATCCTCTGTCAGACTTTCCTCCTCTGCCTTCAGATCTTCTGAAATTCTTCTTATCAGAACTTGTGCCTTTCCTGGAAAACTTCTTTCCCTTCCTGAACTTTCTGTATGCAATCTTTGTGATTCCTTTCACCATAAGAGCACACAGCTTCATCATCTCCTCATCAGCATCAGTCTCATGCAAGCTTTCAGAATCTGAGTCATCATCAGTTTCAGAACTTGATGACTCAGTATCAGACTTTGTAAAAAGAGCTTTACCCTTGTCTTTCCTTGAGGAAGCTGCTTTGGGGGATTCTTCTTCAGCCTTAAGAGCAACTGTCCTTGACTTTCCTCCTTTCTTCTTGCCTCTTTGTTCCATCTCAAGTTCATGAGTCTTGAGCATTCCATAAATTTCATCAAGAGTTATTTCATCAAGACTGTAGTTGTCTCTTATTGTTGTTGCCTTCAAATCCCAACATTCAGGAAGAGCTAACAGGAATTTAAGGTTTGAATCTTCAAGATCATACTCCTTATTAACCAGTGACAGATCATTCAAGAGTTTGACAAATCTATCATATAAATCAGTCAATGATTCATTAGCCTTTGAATCAAAGTGTTCATACTCTTGAGTGAGTATTGTCTTCCTGTTCTTCTTAATTGTGTCAGTTCCCTGACACCTTGTTTCCAGAGCATCCCATATCTCCTTAGGAGTCTTGCAGTTAATTACCCTATTTGACATTACATTATCAATGGCACTATGCAGTAAGTGTCGTACCTTAGCATCCTTAGCAATTGATGATATATCTTCAGCAGTATAATCACTCTTTTCCTTTGGTACGGTTTTTGCTACTTCACCTGCAACTGCAACAGCGAGCTTGGTTGGTTTGTGAGGCCCTTCCTTGATTCTATCAAGATATTCTGGATCTGTAGCTTCCAGAAACATGGTCATCCTCACCTTCCATATGGCATATTCAGATGGTCTCAGTATGGGAACTCTGATGGATTAAACTCTGATGTTATTGAAACTGTGGTGACTACGCCAAAGGAAGATGCACCTATGCAGGGGGACCATACTCAAGATCTTACCACATCTCAAGAAACATCAGAACATACATCTGGCTCTTCAAGTTCTGATTCGTCAAGTTCTGATAAGCCAAGTTCTGATAGTGCTGAAAATCTAAATTCTGAAGAATCCAACTCAGAGAGCATAGTTTCAGGGGGAGTATCAGAAAATGAAAATGAAGACAACATGGAACATGGGGGAGCATCTAGTTCTAGAGAAAACCTTCCATCTGCAAGGAAGTGGACAAAATCACATACACCTGATTTGATAATTGGAAGCTCTCCGCCAGCAAGAGCGAATCATTCGACTCGCCATTCTGTTTGTCGAGAGTAGGAAGAAGAAATGATTTATTTTCTTCTTCCTGTTTTTCTTCATCATCAGCCTTGCCCTGCTTCTTGAGCTAGGACTAAGGCTGTTGATGTTAGGTTTAGCAGCTTAGGGAAATCTTGTATAAATTCTGATGTAATTTCAATTTCATGAATGTATTCACTTGTATATCAATGAAATTTGTTTTTGTTTCAAGATTTTGTCTCTAAGTTATTTTGTAATGCATTGATAAATCCTGATAAAGATTCATATTCTGATGACCATATAAATTCTGTTTTAATTTAAGTTATGATTTTCCTTTATCAGTACTTACTCATCTGATTTATCTTGGTCATTTTCACTTGATTTATTTTCAGAATATTAATGATGCAGTGAAAAATAATTAAATCAGTGGGAACGGTTTCAATTTTGAATTAAAACTGTTTCACCTTGATTAATGGAATATCTGGGTAAGTGGAACGGTTTTTCCTTGAAAAAAGGCCAGTGGGCAGGTAATGATTGCTGTTTTCTCGCGCCCAGTAACTATCCGTTATTAATGCATGTCTGAAAGGTGTCCAACGATAACATTTTTTTCAGAGTATAAGTACGACAGAGAAAGGATTTTTTTTTAATCTTTTATTTCCTTTCATACTTTTTCTCTCTACTTGCTTTTACTCTCTCTCTCTCTTCTTCTCACGTTGGTTTTTCATACAGACATTTTATCAAACACCTAACAGGCACTCTTCAATCTCAACTTTTCACATGGCACCTAAGGATTTAATCATTGATGGAGCTAAGTTGTTCCAAACAACTATGCTGCAATTCTTAATCATGCTGAAGCTCCATCTGAATTGCATTTTGTGCAAGATCTTCTTGCACATAGTGAGATTGGGTATGCATTGACCCAGCCTTCAGTCTTTTCGAGCCAACAAGTTCTGACATTTTGGCGGACTGGGCACTTTGATAATGGTGGTACACATGGCACTCCCAGTATTGTTTTCGAAGTGGGTGATTCTTCATATGCAGTCACTCCTGGTACAATATGCAAGGCTCTACATCTCCCAGAAGGATGTACCTTTTCAATTTCAGAGGAATCAGCTCTTCAGGATTTAATGGCCCATTTGGGGTATGAACGGAGTTTGGCAAAGCTTGGGCAGTTGAAACGGGCTCATATCAGAAGAGAATGGAGCTTCTTCTTTGACTGCATCACTAAAGCTTTTGGGAACAAATGTTCGAATTTTGATGATATCCCAATTTTGAGTCAGCACATCGGGTATGCTATTATAAACCAAACTCATTTTGATTTTACAACTGGTATAATTGGTTTTATAGGAGATAGGATGACAGAGGATAGGAATGTTGTGTACTTTGCTAGATTCTGTCAACTTATATATACTTTTTGTACTGATGAACCTCAATTAGTCAGTTCCTCAACTCCACCTTTTAAGGTTGCAAAATGTTACTTTAATGACCTGGTAAATGCTTACACTAAGAAATCAGTG
Organism: Apium graveolens; assembly: GCF_009905375.1. Taxonomy (NCBI): domain Eukaryota; kingdom Viridiplantae; phylum Streptophyta; class Magnoliopsida; order Apiales; family Apiaceae; genus Apium; species Apium graveolens. Next base: position 118,373,846 of record NC_133649.1, read on the forward strand.
GTTAGACCTTTACAGATTCCTCAATCTGTAAAACAGATCTTAGTAAATGCTGATCAAGATACTTATAGATCTGTTTATTCTGATGTCCAACCAACAACAACCTCCCAAACACCACAACAACCATCAGCACCTACCACCCATTCTACTCAACCAACCCTTAGGCAATATATCAAATCCTATCTCTCCTCTTCACAGACAGTTCAACCCTCAACCTCAGTACCTACTGTGAAGCCTTCATCTTCCAAGCCAAAGAGGACAAAGACTGTTCCTCAAACACCTCATAAGAGAAGGAGGATTGCCTTGAGAGATGAATCTGATACTGAGGACCAGGTTCCTTCTTCAGAACCTGTTATTAATGAAGCTGAGAAAGAGACTTCTCAGAAGGATTCTGGAATTGGGGGATCTAGGCTTCTTAAGAGGCTTAGAAGAATGACAGTTCCTGAAACTCCCAAGGAATCCAAATCAACAAAGAGATACAAGAAACGGAGGGCAAAAAGGCCAGTTTCAGATGATGAAGAGGAAGCAGCTAAGGAAGGGGATCAGGAATCTCTGATCTCACAAGAAAAGGAATTTGCTAAAGTCACTTCTTCTCCATCAACTCCATCTCAGGAAGCTGTTTTTGACAAGGCCAACACACCATCTGTATCTCCTGTTGATTCAGGCACAAGTGCTGATATTGATGTTCAATACTTGGTTGTGCCTGAAGTAATTCTCTTAGAAGCTCCAACAGCAATTAATCCTTCAACAACACCTGTTACTGATGCTGTTCAATCTCCAGAGTTATCTACTACACCTTCTCTGCATCTAGATGCTGATGATCAGAGTTTAGGTGAGCATCAGGATATGGCTGTTGATCAGAACTTAGAACCAGATCAGCAATTAGAGGATGCTGAAGCCTCCATTGCTACTCACACTATTGTCTTATCAGAAGATACTGATTCGTTAAGTTCTGATGCTGCAAATGCTGGAGATACTGGTGAAGCTGCTCTAACTGCAGATGCTGATGTAGCAGGTCCTTCAGGACATGCTCCTCAACAAACTATTCTTAAGTCTGAACTTATTAAGAAGTTTGTTACCAGAGAAGCACCAGTGCCTTGAAGTGACACTCCTGCAGGACAGGAGTGGACTAAGGAATGGAACTCAGTTTCCTGTATTCCAAATGCGATTCATCTTGCTGAGCACTTGACTAAAGCTGATGAAATGTTAAATTCTGATGATTTCAAAACCCAGCTTCGAGTCACTGCATTGAGTACTAAACATCTACAAGGTCTTCATTCAACTACTCATGCAGAGCTACTCGAGATTCAGGAAGAATTTATTAAGCAAGGAGAAGTTTGGAAACTTGACAAGAAAAGGTTCTTCCAACTTACCTTTGACAGGATTGTTGATATTGAGAAGACTCAAGAAAAACAACAAGCTCAGATTAATGATATTTTAACAAATCAAGCTTCTCAGCAATCTCAACTTACTCAAGTCCAATCCTCAGTGGAATTGCTTGTCTCTCTCCTATTACCTGCTGATGCCAAAAAGGGGGAGAAAGTAATTAAGTCCAAATGCAAGACTGACAAGACACTGAAAGGGAAGGATGATGGAAAAGATGATCAAGGAAGCTCTGGAATGGGTAGAGGTCATAGTCAAGGTAGAGGATTCACATCAAGAAAAGCTGAAATCACAAGTCACAGGACAAGTTCTGATACTGGGAAAATAATAAGTTCTGCTACTGGTAAAAGGATAAGTTCTGATGAACTTTTAGATCTTGATGAGGAAATGTCAAGATAGTTATTTCTTCAGGAAAATCCAGGAATGGACTTGGAGAGTTTAATGGAGGAAAAAGCCAGACTTAAATCAGAGAAAGTCACATCTAAATCTGAAGCTTCTGGTAAAAAGCCACTTCCAAAACTCAAAGGCATTGTGATAAAAGAAAGGACAAATGCTGAAGCAACATTGGCTAAATCATAACCGCAGATAGATCCAAGATCCAAGGGTAAAGAAAAGGTTGGTGAACCTATCAAGGTTTATGTGCCTCCTGAGGATGAAGAAATTACTGATGAAAAGGATGATCTTGCTCTGACTTCAAGAAAAGTTCTTAAAACAACCTCTGACATGGCTCAAGTTGTTCAGAGTCAAGAAACTGTAAGTTTTGATATTCAGAAGAAGCAAGTAACCTCTGACATAGCTCAAGTTAACTTGATATCAGAAGATAGACCAAAGACACTCCTACCAGGTTTTACTAAAGCAAAACTGACTCAACCTTTGAAGACTACTGCAAGTGGTTTTGAAGCAAGAGTAGTTACTGGAAAGGAAGCAAGAGATAAAACTGGATTGGGAAGTGCTGATGAAAGAAGAATACATAACACTACCAATGATCCAACTTCCTTGAGTGAACCAGGTATTGGATCAACTCCTGAGAGATTGAATCAACTGGAATCTGTACAAATGGTTTACCATACCTACTTGAAAGAATACATCTTGTTGTATTTCATGATAGATGGTAGGGTTTATCATATAAGGCAAAATGCCATTCCATTGAAGTATTTTGAAGAATTGGAGCATGTACTATTCTTACTTCAAGTGGATGACAGATTGACAGGAAGTGCTGCAAACTATTTGAAGGATCAGATTCAGAGACATAAAAGGCTTTATTCTGTTAAGTCTGACAGCACATATGTTCCAAAGTACAGAGACCACAAGGATGATATAGTTGAAATGAAGCCCAACACTGCTAAAATTATAACTACCTTTCGAGGTTACAGGGCTGTGGAATTCAATCTTGAGTCTGATAAAGCTTATTTGATCAGACTGGATCAGGATATAAGAAAAGCAAAGATTAATGATCTCAGGGCTGCAATCTTTCAAATTGGTGAAGAAACTGCAGAGCTTAAAGATGCCAAAAGGAGAATGATTGATGAACTTAGATATGCTGAGAGATGTTTGTTGAAGAACTATCTCGGAACAACTCCTGACATCAGAGAGATCAGAAAATGAAGCCAAGTCAAAGATCTACAACTGCTTAAATTCTAATATTTGTACAGACTGAAGTTGTTATCAGAAGTTAAATATTGGTAAAGCTTTAAGGACTGTAAGTTGTAGTTATCTAGTCTAATTCTCATGCATTTGTACTTAATGTTTTTGACATCATCAAATATCTGTTAAACTTGTATATTATGCTAATTTACAAGTTGGGGGAGATTGTTAGATATATTTTATAATGTCATGGCTAATATGATTTATGTTTAGTTTTCAGATCTTACTTAACAGGAAAAATCAGTACTTAACTGGGAATCAGTACTTATACTGGAAGTCAGGACTTAAGGATAATCAGTACTTATATTATCAGGAGATAATCATCAGAAGTTGGATATCAGAACTTAAGTGCTGAAGGACAATCAGATAAGGATAGTAGCTAATTAAAGGAAAGAAGATCGAGATAAACATAAGAAGACATATGCATGAAGAAGGAGTTCCGTGAAGAATGGAATACTTGGAAGAAAAGATATATGATTGATATATTTTAGGAAGCAGAATTATATTCCATATCAATTAGCGATTATCTTGTAACTGTGTAATATATAAACACAGACATAGGGTTTACACTATAAGTGTTATCATATTCGAGAAGATTATTCATTGTAACCCTAGCAGCTCTCGTGATATTTGTTCATCACTGAGAGGTAACAGTTCCATACTGTAACAGAGTTTATTGTTTCAATAAAGTTTTTTTTCTGTTACTTGAGATATTAAAGTTCGATTTGATTGTAATTTACACTGTATTCACCCCCTCTACAGTGTGTGTGACCTAACAATCCCTAACATAGAAAGCATCATCTCTATCTTTCTGAGTTTGATGGAACATGACTAATCTTTTTTTAAATAATCATTCCTCTTTTTACAAGGAAGATTTTCAGAAGTTAATTTTTCACATGTTAAAGTTTGATCTCTATAGCTAATGAACATTGTTTTAAGATATCTTCTCAACTCATTAATATCATCAGTATGAAAGGCATAAGTAGTTTGAGGTACCTTTAACTCAGCAGCTTCAGGACTACTATCAGCATTTGCCATCAAGGCATAGTTCTCCTCACTTTCAGAATCTGAAGTATCTGTCCAGCTTTTCTTCTTTATGACAAGAGCCTTGCCTTTGTCACTCTTCACTTTCTTGCAATCAGGAGATATGTGGCCTTTCTCACCACAGTTGTAGCATTTGACATTTGTGTAATCTCCTCTGTCAGACTTCCCTCCTTTGCCTTCAGATTTTCTGAAATTCTTCTTATCAGAACTTGCACCTTTTCTGGAAAACTTCTTTCCCTTCCTGAACTTTCTGTATGCAATTCTTGTGATTCCTTTTACCATAAGAACACACAGCTTCATCATCTCTTCATCAGCATCCATCTCAGGCGAGCTTTCAGTTTCTGAGTCACCATCACTATCAGAACTTGATGACTCAGTATCAGACTTTGTGAAGAGCGCTTTACCCTTGCCTTTCCTTGAGGTAGCTGCATTGGGGGATTCTTCTTCAGCCTTAAGAGCAACTGTCCTTGACTTTCCTCCTTTCCTCTTGCTTTTTTGTTCCATCTCAAGTTCATGAGTCTTGAGGATCCCATAGATTTCATCAAGAATTGTTTCTTCAAGACTATAGATGTCTCTTATGATTGTGGCCTTCAAATCCCAGTTTTCAGGAAGAGCTAACATGAATTTAAGGTTTGAATCTTCAAGATCATACTCCTTATTAACCAGTGACAGATCATTCAAGAGTTTGACAAATCTATCATATAAATCAGTCAATGACTCATTAACCTTTGAGTCAAAGTGTTCATACTCTTGAGTGAGTATTGTCTTCCTGTTCTTCTTAATCGAATCAGTTCCCTGACATCTTGTTTCCAAGGCATCCCATATCTCCTTTGCAGTTTTGCAGTTTATTACCCTGTTTGACATTACATTATCAATGGCACTATGCAGTAAGTGGCGTACCTTAGCATCCTTAGCAATTGATGCGATATCTTCAGCAGTGTAATCACTCTTCTCTTTTGGCACAGACTTTGCTACTTCACCTGCAACTGCAACAGCGAGTTTCGTTGGATTGTGAGGTCCTTCCTTGATTCTATCAAGATATTCTGGATCTGTAGCTTCCAGAAACATAGTCATCCTCACCTTCCATATGGGATATTTAGATGGTTTCAATATGGGAACTCTAATAGCCTCATATCGACTATGGATTTATGTCTTTGGAGGTTCTTCAGTTTTGGTGGGCTTAGTTGGAGTTTCTACTTCAGACATGATTGTTTTTGGATCTTAAACTGTTTGTGTGTTAACAGATAAGCTCTGATACCACTTGTTAGGTCACACACACTGTGGAAGGGGATTGAATACATTGTATAGCACAATCAAATCAAATTCTAATAACACAAGTAACAGAAAACAAACTTTATTCAAGGCAATAAACTCTGTTACAATATGGAACTGTCCTCACTCAGTGATGAACAAATATCACAAGAGTTACTAGGGTTACAATGAATAATATTCTCGATAATGATAACACTTATAGTGTAAACCCTATGTCTGTGTTTATATACTACACAGTTACAAGATAATCGCTAATTGATATGGAATATAATTCTGCTTCCTAAAATATATCAATCAGATATCTTTTCTTCCAAGTATTCTATTCTTCATAGAATTCCTTCTTCGTGCATATATCTTCTTACATTTGTCTCGATCTTCTCTTTCTTCAATCAGCCGCCTTCCTTATCTGAATGTTTCCTTTAAGTCCTGATATTATCTTCTGATAAATATCTCCTGAACCTTAAGTACTGATGACTTAAGTTCTGACTTCAGTATAAGTGTTGATTTCAGTTAAGTACTGATTTGTCCTGTTCAAGTAAGATCTGAAAACTAAACATAAATCATATTAGTCATGACATTATCAAATATATCTAACAGAATGTGAGTACTGCATGGTATAACTTTTCAATATTTACACATAATATGAATGTGTGACATGCGTATTTTCAATTTTGATTTAAGTAGATACCCATGATGCACATGTATATTGCTCAAAATCAAATTAAATGGGTGTATGCATCATTCACATGCGTATTAAATGCTTAGTTTGGACATTTTCTTTCGCGGTCAACCATTTTGGTTTTCATACGGAGAAAATTGGGTATTTTGGTACAACACCCACACCTAATAAACAAACACATAAGTATTTTTTTTTCAATTATTTTTTTAAAATAATCCAGTTCCTGTCGAGTTCAAAAAAACTCTGATCGACTCGAGTTTTTTTATGGAGTCCGAATATGTGTTCAAACTCAATAACGAGTTTGAACCGAGTCGAGCGCGAGCCCCGTTTAATCAAGTCGATATTGCGGCCGGACATTTTAGTTTTAGTATGGAGAAAATTGGGTATTTTGTTACAACACCCACTCCCAAATAACAAACACATAATTTTTTTTAATTTTTTTTAAAAAAGAATCGAGTTGAAACCGAGTTAAAAAACTCTAATCAACTCGAGTTTTTTATCAATTCTGAACACGAGCCACATTTAATCAAGTCGATATTCGAATTATTCCCCTAATTCTAGATGAAAGCAATTAAAATATAAAGATCATGTTTTTGTGGATGTAGATAATGATTTCTATAATAATAATAAAAATCACATGTGGTATAATGGTGAAAGATGTGAACATAATTTACTTTGACTAACCTTGAGGTATCAAGTTAGGTCTCAAGTTCGATCCTCGGCAAAAATATTTCTTTAACATTTTTATTGATATTTGTATTACATAAAGGGTATATTATCTTTATCTTTAACATTTTTGTTCATATTTTTATTACATAAAGGGTACATTAGTAATTTTTTAAATGGGAATAAAAACTGATGTTAAGTCATAATATATACTCCCTCTGTCCCAATTTATCTATCTTTTTTGACTTTTGATGGTCAAATTGACTAAACTTTGATCATAAATATAAGCTTATTATTTCTTTATTCTAAAAAACTAAAAAATATATATTGAAGTAGATTGAATATACTTTCTAATGATATAATTTTTATAAATATTTTCAATAATGTGCTATGTGCAATTTTCAGTCAAAGTTGGGTCAATTTGACCGCAAAAAGTCAAACATGACAGATAAATTGGGACGGAGGGAGTATAATAGATAGATACATGGATTGCTCTTTGTTTGACATATATTTTTTTAATTAACTTCAATGTATATATACATTAGTATTGTTGGATTGAGTTTAAATGACATGTATTTTTCAATTAACTTCAATGTATATATACATTAGTATTGTTGGATTGAGTTAAAATTGGAACCAGTTTTAAACAAATTATCCTTTTTTTAATCGTGTCAAAAATTTATTCTTTTAAATATAATATCGGCATAAGCCAATTCATCTTCCTTTCACGATAGAGTGTTATTTTTTTCTGAATAAATACATTAGTGTTTTTTTGCTAAATAAATCCATTAGTTTTTGCAAGATAATTCACATTTATATACTTTTACATACTTATTTTAAATAAAATTATTCTAAATTTTACGAAATTATAGATTTTATGAAATTATAGATTTTAAGAAATTTATATATATATATATAATAACTGTAGATTTAGGGTCAAAATATCTTTAGTTGATTTACCAACTGCAAGTTAGTGCGCAGTTTAATTATTTTTTGTTCTATCAACCCTATTTTCGTTCATTCTGTTAGTGCATGTTAATAGCATGTGAACAGTAGTTACATAAATGCAAGTTTTTATCAGTTTAGTGATTTGAGTGCATGCTTTGAGTTTAGTGATCCAACTGCAAGTTAAGGGGCATTTCAATTATATTTTAGCGTATTAACTCCTCTCGTATATTTGACCATGTATACATGTTGTGCTAATATGAGTTTGTTAAGGTATTTTTGAGCATCTTTAAATTAACATTGTCCACTAGTGAGTTTTTATTAGCTTGTAATTTTGTAGATTCAATTATCTTGTTTTTCATTTCACTATGATAAAGGCCAATTTTCTTTTTAGGAATCAAATACAGTAGATTTTGATATATTGTCTAATAAAAAAGTTGAGATTTTCCTGTAAATCTGGAAAGCTTGTTTCAACTGAAACTCTATATTTTATAAAAGACTTTATGTGTTCATATGGTCGATAGTTATATTTGTGTTATCAAGTATAAAAAACTTGAAATGAGAAAACTTGACCAATATCTTTTCTAAGTACAATTAAGAATTGCAGGGATAATAGATTGAAATTTCTTGTGATTTACTCACCTCCACCTCAATAAGATTAATTCCCTTCAAATAGATTGTGTTTCTCAACTCCATTTCTTTAACAATCTGTTTTATCATCCGACTCCACTTCTTTGATAATTTTGTTAGGAGGAATACACACATATATGATATTCAATCTACCAATTTGGAGTACACACAATATTTATGATGCGAAAAATCCAAGAGCTTCATTTAATAAGATGTAGAAAGTATATATATAAATATTTGAGGATATATGCAAGAAGTAAATGAAGCTCATAGAATTTTATATTTTTCTGCATGCTTATTAAATGAGGTTTGTTTGTTTATATACCTAAACATATATTTATTCATTATCTAGAAAAGGAAATGGGATAAAGAACTGATAGTCCAGCAAAGGACCAGAGGTTCATTAAATGGACAGCAGACAAGGTGAGTTTATATAATATATTTAATTTCTTAAGACCCAACTATTCATGATTGATTTGACCTTGTTTGACACTAAGCTCATTTAATTTCCACTCAAATTTTCTTATCAGCACACTCAACAACCAGCAAGTCAACAAGTAAATAATTTAGCATATACAATTAGCATACATATATTGTAAAATACAGAGATGCACTTAATTTCTATGGTAGCCGTTTCATCAGTGATCCAGATACTGGGTTGCTTATGTTTCTTTTTTCTTACTTTGGGCTTTTTGATTCTTCTTCCCTTTGACCCCGATTCGGGAAAAGACAAAGGGTCGGGATGGTTGAGAGTCCCCGGACTCCTCCGGGTCATCTTTCTGACCGGCTTCTTCCTGCGCCTGGGTATGCTCTTCCTTGTAGAGTCAGATTGCTTCAGCCAACTCATCACTAGTTAGGTTGGCATGTGTTCTTCCCCGACCGGAACATTGGTGTACTTGTACTGATTCATCTCAATAAGGTTTCTAGTATCCTGGGGAGGTATTATTCTCTCCTGACCAGGGTATGGGTTATTGGTTGTTCCTGGACAGTGTCTCGGATCGCTCCCGGGTCATGTGCCTGTTACTGGTCCTGGTCCTGGACCTGGGTGCTTGCAGGGGGTCTTCCGGCTAGGTCTGTCAATGGAGAGGGGATCCGATCTGATCCGATCCAATCCGCATCCTTTTTACTGGATATGGACAAGCTTGAAAATCATCCGATCCGCAACCCGATCCGATAAGGGAGATCCGAATAATAAATGGATTGGATATGGATTTAAGTCGATCCGATCTGGTTATTCATGACCTGATCCATTTAATTATACATATAATATTATATATATTATATATAAATATATAAAATAATATAACAAAATATAATATAATATATTTATAATAAATAGTATATAATCTAACATTTAAGTATCTAACTAGTTGACAGGCCTAACCTTAAACCTAATACTTATAACGTGATCTTATATGTTTCTTATTCAAGTTTCATACACAAACACGGCCGACAACTTCAATTCAAAATCAAACCTTAATCTTCATTATTAATCATGGTATGTTTATTTATTGATTCTTTTTTTTTTATTTTCCTATTCAACAATATATCTGATAATTAGAATGAAGTTTTGATGATAATTTTTATTTTGGATGCATCTATCACATTTTAAGAATTTCAATATAGTGAATCAAAACTAAACTTACTAGCTCCTCAAGCCATTTAAGATGAGAATGCTTTATTGCATGCTGTTGCTGCATATACACAGTTGTTTAATTCCTAGAATCTTGTATTAATTTAGCCTGTAGTATAGTTATTTTGATCTGAATTTATTTATCTACAACATAGGGAAGTTAATGCTCAAGCATGTTTTTTTCAATTATGTACATTTATTTTCTTTTTAATTCTATAAAAAAGAACATCAAACAAAAGATATAGTTTTATAACGTGAAGTAAGTGTCATGTTGTTCGCGTTAAATAAGGGTGAGTGTTGATAGGGTAAAAATTATTAGTAAATATAAATGAATTAATGGATTTCTGAAATCTGATCTGTTATCCATTAAATTAAATGGAGCGGACATGTATTGACATGTAAAATATCCTGGTTTTGACCCGATCCGATCCGATCCGAATTCGATAAACTTAAATGGATTTGGATATGATTTAAGCGAATCCGATCCATTGATAGGCCTACTTCCAGCCATACTATTTCCTACTCTAACCATTGTCTCAAGTGTACAAACAATAAATGACCAAGATTTCAAGCTAACAATATATATCTAAGGTTGCTTTTCAATAATAGCAAACATTACCCAACACAATAACGGACAAGGTTTTTGGATTTGGTTAACAATATTGTAGAATGACTATAACTAGGTCTAAGCCACAAAGATAGTATGCAAAATGAAGCAGATATAGGTTCCAAAACAATCAAGATTATCTACAGTACACACAAACGTGGCTTAAATAAACAAAATGAGGCTCACACAAATGTGGCCTAAAATGACGAGCATACACAAACGTGGCTTAAATAAAAAGCATTCATAATTATGATAGAGCTAGGTCGCTTGGGTTCCTACAAATTAAAAAACAAATGGACTCTTTTAGGAGTTTGCTGATGAAGATGAGTTCAGGGGCACCGAGACCCAAGGACGGAGAGCCATTCCTTTTAGCGCCAAATGATAACTCCGGTGTGCGGGCTGTTCCTTCCGACACTGCGCCTGGACCCTTCTTGCGGTTGTGTTGTAGTTGTTGTGGGGGTGTATGCAAAATAACACCATGGGGGGTTTGAGCCATGTGGCGCCTTCAGTGAGAGAGTAAGTATAACACCCTCCAAATTCGGGGTATAGATTTGGGGCATTATGAACACTAACTACTTACTGAACTTGTACAATCACAATATAAATATATAATTACCCCTTACTACTACTACTCAGGATCTTTTCAAGGTTAAGGATTGAAAACAAGAACGACAAACCAACTTTATAACAACAATTCTAAATAAACTGTCTTACAAACTCTCTTTATTACAAACCATTATTTTTTTTCAAATTTTAACTAAACCTCTTTTATTCAAATTACATCTACCACTTATCCTGTTACACCTGCTCTGACAATTCAAAACTCTCTCTGGGATAGGGATAAACACTCTTGGAATTAGAGGGTCCTACAGCTTGACTCGCTTCTTGACTATTCGGGTTCTGATGGGTTTCATTCTCAACCTTAACTGAAAAACAAGGTGAACAACAATAATAGGGGTGAGCCAAAATTGCTCAACAAGCCTGCAACAATGTATATATAGTATAAGGAGAGAAGAATAAATGAACCGTTAATTTACTGGTTCGAACAACCATCTATTTATGTAAAGAATAATAATTGTCATAACTGGCGAGTGCCAAATGAGCGAGACTGGAAACAAAAACTAACATATGCACTATAACCTGCTGATCAGTCAGGATATAGCGCGGATCTATACCCAACTGCATAGACCCAACCAACATATGGGGTACCCAGGCAACTATGGCCTAATAATCAAGGGTCTGGTTCATACCTGTCCCGTATCGTAACCATCTAGTCCATAGCTTAGCATCCGGAACAATCGGTATGTTTTTTATGTATCCCAACATCAGGATATATCAGAGTATACGTAAATAAGGGTATAAGTATTGAAATATGAATAGAGGATTCAATAAATTATGAGAAATCAATAATCGAAATAAAATAGAAACAAATGATTAATAATTGTGTAACAGTGTTTGTGAACAAGAATTATCAAGGTGTAATTGTCATGGGAAGTTGGAAGTGATTCACTATTCTGAACTTAGAATAGGGGAAAAACTTTCCTGGTATGCACTTCACCTCGTATGATTCACAACCTTCTATCTCCAACTTGATTTGCCTTGCTGGTACTGAATCTATTATTCGCATTAACAAACACTATCTGAGTCGATTCCTAACTTTTCGGGATTTCTTGGACTCATTTTTATCACTAATAAGGTCTATAAACATTAATTATCATAAGCCGACTCGCTTCTTAAAGAAATTATGATTTATAATTATTTTTAATGGAATCGGGTCATTTTTCTGAGTCTAAGGGTCTTCGTTTCGCTTAAATCGGATAGATGGTTTAATTATTACGCAATAAACAAGATTTAATTAATCATAAATTAATTATAATTAATTAATCACAATTAATTAAATATTAATTATATTTTTAAATAATTATTTAAGAATTATTATATTTTAAAATAATTATTCCCTAATTTTTGGAATTAATTACTCGATTCATATAATTATTACGAAATCCGGACGCACAATAAATACATCGATACTCGCAAGTCAATTTCTAAATTCTCGAAACACAACTCGAATATGTACGAGTTACTCGCTCGAATTGATTAATTATCGAACCACTAATCGAATTAATCGATCTAATTATTTTATCTTATTTATTAAATAATTACTAAATAATAAATAATTAAATAATTAAATAGATAAATATTTAAATAAATAAATAATTAAATTTTTGAATTTCTAAATTAATAAAATTATTTAGAAATTGTTTGTAAAATATTTCAGATTTTTTTTAATCTGATTTTTATTTGATTTTACTAATTCACAAAAACTATTTTCTGATTTACAAAAATAAAAGTAAATAATTGAAATTGCAAAAATAGAATCAGGGAATTGGGTTGTGGGTTTTCAGGATCAAACCCGGGTCGATTTCCGGGTCGAACCCGGGGCGTCCAAGAACATCACCGGCAACTACGCCGGTAAATTTTCCGGTGGATCGACGACCGCTAAACACGAAGTTTCTAGCTAATTCGTTCTGCGTACTCATCCCACAGCAGGTCAGGACCATTTCTCCCTCGTCCTCGTCGTGGTTGAAGCCGGCGAAGCCGAGATACGCCGCCGACAGCGGTGGTTTCCGGCGAGCTTAAAGTCCGAGTCCAGCGAGCTTAATTTGGGGTCAAAACGACACCGTTTGGTTCGATTCAAGCATCTATTTCGTTCAAAATTTCCCCAGGAATTCAACCATAGCATCATCCAATCCTAACAACTCCTACAACAAATTCTCCAGCCAAATCAAAAATTTCCAAAAATTGTGAATAATACAAAAATGCAAAGAAAAATGATGTTTGATAATTTCATGATCATATAAAAATAAAAATGTGATTTTTGTGGGGTTTTTGACACCTGAAGGGGCCTGGAAAAGTCGTTTTTCGTGAAAGATGTAAATTTGTAAAACGTCTAGATGTTTAGAATATCGATGTGGTATAGGCCATACTTGGCAAAATAGGGCCAATGTTTTTTGTTTGAAATATGGGCTTTTAAAACAATGTTTGGGCTGTACCGATTTTGATATTGAACATATAACTTATAATAAAACACTCGATAAATACCCAAACACATTATGATCAAAACAGATAACACATAGCACATAACAATTAGGGTTTTAAGATTCAACACATATACTGACATAATAATACATATAAATTATCTTTATTAAAATATAATACAAGCGTAATTTCTCTATCGTTACATTCTCCCCCCTTATTAGGATTCTGTCCTCAGAATCACGCTATGAAAATAACTGAGGATACTTTTCTAACATCTCACTCTCAAGCTCCCAGGTTGAATCTTCAACCATGAGATTTCTCCTTAAGACTCTTACTAATGGTATAAACTTATTTCTCAAGACTCTCTCTTGCCGATCTAAAATTCTTACTGGATGTTCTATATACGACAAATCTGCTTGAAATTCTATCGGCTCATATTCTACTACATGCCTTGTATCAGGGTTATACTTTTTAAGCATTGACATATGAAACACATTATGGATATGCTGCATATGGGGCGGTAAAGCTAAGTCGTATGCAACTTTTCTGACTCTCTTTAAAATTTCAAATATACCGACGTATCGGGGCTTTAGCTTGCCTTTGTTTCCAAACCTAGTCAATCCTTTCCATGGTGATATCTTTAGCAATACATGTTCTCCATCTTAATAGTCCATATCCTTCCAGGTTAGGTCTGCATATTTACGTTGTCGATTCTGTACTGCTTCGAGTCGCTTTTGAATAAGCTCTACTTTTTCCTTGGTCTGCTGAATCAATTCTAGACCTAGAATTTTGCGTTCTCCAACTTCATCCGAACATGCAGGTGATCTGCATTTTCTTCCATATAAGGCTTCATAAGGTGGCATTCCGATGTTCGCATGGTAGCTGTTGTTGTAGGAGAATTCAACTAGCGGTAAATGTTCATCCCAACTACCTTCAAAATCTATCGCACATACACATAGCATGTCTTTAATTATCTGAATTATTCTTTCACTTTTCTCGTCCATCTGAGGATGATAAGCAGTACTCATGTTTAGCTTGGTACCAAGACATTCCTGAAATTATCTCCAAAATCTCGAATTAAATCGGGGATCTCGATAAGATACAATGGATACCGGCACTCTATTGCGCATCACAATTTTCTTTAGATATAGGTGTACTAATTTGTCAAGCAAAAATCGTTCGTTGATTGGAAGGAAATGTGCTGACTTCGTTAATCTATCAATGATAACCCAAATCGCATCATGGTTTGCTCTGGTTCTCAGAAGTCCTACTACGAAATCCATTGCTAAGTGTTCCCATTTCCATTCTAGAATATCTAGTGGTTGTAGTAATCCGCTTGGACGTTGATGTTCAGCTTTATCTCTTTGGCACGTATAACGCTTACTGACCCATTCTGCTATTTCTTTCTTCATATCTGGCCACCAAAAGTTTTCCTTCAAATATCTATACATCTTGGTGCGTCCGGGATGAATTGAATATCTTGAGCTGCGAGCGTCTTGTAAAATTTTAGCCTTCAATTTCGGTATGTTATGTATCCAGATTCTCGAAGCAACTCAAAAAATCCCCTTATCATCTTTCTGGCTGGTAATTTCTTCTCCTGAAAAATTGTCAATTTCATGATTCATTACTTCTTCTTGACATCTTCTTATCTTTTCCAATAATTCTGGTCAGAATGTCATTGCGTAGATCATTCCAGTGGAGCTTTCCGGAACACGAACTTCAATTTCCAATTTATCGAATTCCCTGGTCAATTCCTCCGAGGATGTTAACCAATTCAATTTTTCTTTTCGACTCAGTGCATCTGCTACAACATTCACTTTGCCTGGATGATAGTTGATTGACACGTCGAAATCTTTAATTAGCTCTAGCCAACGTCATTGTCTCATGTTGAGTTCATTCTGCGTGAAAATATACTTCAGATTCTTATGATCCATGTAGATTTCACAATTCTCGCCATACGAATAATGTCTCCAGAGTTTCAGTGCGAATATAATTGCTCCTAACTCCAGATCATGCATCAGATATTTTTGTTCATTAGGCTTTAGTTGTCTAGAAGTGTATGCGATTACGTTGCCATACTGCATTAGCACTGTTAGGTCACACAACACTGTAGAAGGGGGTTGAATACAATGTAGAATACAATCAAATCGATTTAGAACACAAAAAACACAAAATAGATGTATTCGATATAATAAACTCTGTTACAATGGAACTGTTCTCTCTTAGTGATGAACAGATATCACGAAAGCTGCTAGGTTACAATGTATGATCTTCTCGATAATGATAACACATATAGTGTAAACCTATGTCTGTGTTTATATAGTACACAGTTACAAGATAACTTCTAATTGATATGGAATATAATTCTGTCTCCTAAAATATATCATTCAGATATCTTATATAATTCTTCTAGTCCTCTAACTCTTTCCTTGCATATCTTCTTCTGTATTAGTCTCGATCTTCTACTGCTAATCAGCTTCCTTAACTATAAATCCTCCCGTACTTAAGTTCTGATATGACCTTAAGTCATGATATGACATTAAGTCCTGACTTCCAGTAAGTACTGATTCCAATAAGAACTGATATTTCTTGTTTGTTAAGATCTGAAAAACTAAACATGAAACGTATTAGACATGACATCTCAAATATATCCAACAATCTCCCCCAACTTTTAAATTATGCAAGAATATACAAGTTAATAGATTTGATGATATCAAAAACATTTAAGTTCAATTGCAATAAGAGTTTAATAAGACTATCAATTACATCTTACAGAATATCCAGCTTTACCAACATTACTGGATTAATCTAAATCCATAATGATTCTTAACAAAATCTTTCACCAGCTTATCTTCAGTTTTCCTCAGAACTTCAACTAACTGTGCTTTGACCTGCATCAGTTCTTCTTCTTTACTATCACCAATTTGATAAATGGCTGTTCTGAAAGCTTGACTGGATGTTCTTTCAAGTCCATCACCAAGTCTGATAACTTCAGAATGTGAAGAGTTTTTATTATAACATAAGCATTTTCCTTTCAGAATAACTTCCACCTTAGCAGAATTCTTCAGCATAGGAATTTCTCTTCCATCATCTTCAGTAATCATTGGACTGTAATGAGAAGTCTTTGTACCAGAGATCTGAGTAGATCTCTTATAGCCTTCAAAATGTATTATGACCATCTTCTTATAACATCATATTTTACTTCCAGAAGATAGTGAATATGTTGAAGCTCTCTGACAGACTTCTTTAGTACATCAGTATCAGCTAGTCTATAAGTCCTTCCATCATTGAGAAATAAAATCAATTTCTCTTTTAGATTCTCCTTATCATGAGCATCTATCACAACTTGAGCAGAAAACACCTTGTCAAGGTGCTTTTGTTTGATTTGTTCATATGGTTTGTCTATCAACATGAAAGGATCTCTTAGAGTAACTTCTACTCCTGTTAGAATCTTCTCTTCATCGGAACCTAATCCAGCTCTATCTCTAGGTTGCTTGGCTCTCAACCCAAATGTAGCGAGTTGATTAATCATGAGATTGGATTTTGGTTCAACTGGAGTAGCTTTCTTCCATAACAGCTTCTTCTTATCAGCAATTGTCATTTTATTCAAATCAACTTAAACATTGTTAGTAGTTGATGTCTTGATAGCTTGATCCGAATTTGTTGTT
This sequence comes from Apium graveolens, assembly GCF_009905375.1. Classification (NCBI taxonomy): domain Eukaryota; kingdom Viridiplantae; phylum Streptophyta; class Magnoliopsida; order Apiales; family Apiaceae; genus Apium; species Apium graveolens. The sequence goes on from NC_133649.1 coordinate 118,391,053, forward strand.
TCTTCTATAACTTGCTGTCCTTCATTCTGAACAACTTGAGCAGTGTCAGAGGTTGTTTTAGATTCTTCAATTATCTTTCTTCTTTTCAGAATTTGAACAGTTTCATCTTCAACAAGATTATCATCAGTTACTTGAATTATTTTGCACACTGGTTTCATCAGAACTTGAGAAATTTTCAGCTCCAGTGACTTGGTTGGTTCATCAACTTTTCCTTTCCCTTTGTCTTTGGGATTATCTTCAGTCTGTGATCTAGTCTTGAACTTTGAAATTTCAGAATTTGACTTTTTCTTAATCACAATGCCTTTTTCCTTAGGCCTTAGAGGTTTCTTTGCATCAGAAGCTTTAGACTTAAGATTTGTCTTCTCAGTTGCAAATCTAGCTTCTTTCTCCTTGAGAGCTTCTAAATCCATTCCTGGATTGTGTTTCAGAAATAATTTTTTTGCTATCTCCTCATCAAGTGTCTGAATTTTAGGATCTTTGTAATAAATAGTAGTCTGCTTCCCTTTTAGCTTCAGAGTTTGCATAAATTTCTGAGACTCTTTTGAACCTGACTGAATCAGAATACCAGAACTTGACATCAGAGTTTGTTTATCAGCACTTGACTTCAGACTTTGAACATTCACAACATTAGAACTTAACTTGTTATATATAGAAGATTTTCCTTAAACTTTTCTTTGACCTCTGCTCTTTTTAGAGTTTCCCTGGTCATCACCTTTATCATCCTTCTTCTTTAGTACTTGAGTAGGTGAGCATTTGGACTTAACTACCTTCTCCCCCTTTTTGGCATCATCAGGAAGTAAGAGAGGGAGAAGAAGTTCAACTGAAGATTGGATTTCATCCAATTGAGCTTTCTGAGAAGCTTGATTAACCAGACTCTCAGCAATTTGGGCATGTTGCTCCTCTTGAACCTTCTCAATGGCTTCAATTTTCTCAAGAGTAGGTCTGACATACCTATTCTTGTCAAGCTTGAGCTGTAGATCTAGCTTATCAGCTTGTTCCCTGAGTGTATCAACCTTAGCATGAGTAATAGAATGTAGACCATGAAGACTTCTTGTACTCATAGTTGTAACTTTGAGTTGAGTCTTAAAATCAGAATTTGATAATAACTCATCAGCTTTTGATACATGCTCTGTCAGAATTTTGGTACATGGAATAAAATCTGATTCATTCCAATTATTGGTCCACTCAACTCCCCTGTGAGTTTCTTCCCAAGGTACAGGAGCATCCTATCTAACAAATTTCTTCACCAAAGCTTCCTTTCCCAGAATAGGAACTGGAGTTTCAACAGAAATACTGTCTCCAGAACTTGAGGAAGTTTCATCATTTTTTGAAAGTACAAGAGTATGTGATGCAACTGAAGATTCAAGAATAACATCATCTAAATTCTGATCATCAGAATTTATCTCCAGAGCTGGTCTCTTTGATGTAGATGGTATCTCAGCATCTAAGATTGGAGATTTGACTGTAGATGGTTGAGCTTCAGTAGTTGGAGCTTCCAGATAAAGAACTTGAGGTATATTCAAATTATAAAAATATATATCTCAGAGTTGTCAGTTTGTTCTTTAGGATCATCTGTAGCTTTTATTGGAGAGTCGGGAGGGGTAACCACTGTATCAGTAGCAGTGTCTGTGGCTTGAGCTGAGAAATCAGTGCTTCAATAATGATTGGTTCTTGTGAGATTAGAGATTCTTGATCCCCTTCCTCCGCTTCTTCATTATCTTCTGATGAAGATTTAGCCAAATACCTCCTAGCCTTCATTTTCTTCAATCTCCTTGCCAAAGAAGGAATTGTTGTTGGAGCATCAGAATTTATAAGTTTCCTTGTCAAAGTATCAGAACTTTGAGCTGCAGTTTCTTTCTGAGAAGTAACATTCTCAGCTTCATTTATCACAGGTTCTGATGCAGGAACCTGTGCTTCAATTATTTCATCCTCAAATCAACAAAATTTATTATTGACCATAATTGTAATCAAAACATTCATCACATGATAAAGTTAAAAATAGATGAAGTAAAGATTAACAAATTGCAATTAAAACATGCACAATCACATAATTTGAGAAACAGAGACTAAATCTTGCAATTAAAGGAAATTTCATTAATATATCATATGAGTACATTTCATGAAATTTATCAATTACATGCAAAAATTACAAGATAGTCCTATTCTAATATTCTTAACATCAATAGCCTTAGTCCTAGTCTAAGAAGACCTAACGACTAGTTCCTCCTGCTGCTGACAAAGAGCACTGCAAGAAGGATGATCCGTTTTTGCTGACGGAGAGCTTCTCTCCTTTCTTCTTCCAATCGATCAAGATGGAGATGATAGTCCATCAAAAAGAATAAGAGGTCTGTGTGAACCTCTTGTGGAATGGAGTTCCAGAGTTCTTCAGGAATGGTGGTGACATGCCACTCCTGTTGCCAGCCATCACAACTCAACTCGATATTGAAAGTTTCATAGTTCATGAACAAGTTGAAATGAACCATTTTTGTTTATGAAAAAGAAAAATGATGAGAATTAAAAGAGAGAGCGAGTTTGTGAGAAAATGGAAGATTTGGCTGGGATGAATAGTCGGTTTAAATAGCCAATAGAATACCAAGGGTCGCGAGGACTGTTTAACAATTACAAGTAAAAATAATGATGCCTCGACTCCCTAGACCGATGTGTAATAATAACAGTCAGTAAAAAATTAAAGCAGGGGTTAATGGGCACGGGAAATAATTAACAATTATTGTGCACATGCTATTTTTCAAGACCAACACGTTTACCACTAACCCATAATGATTATGACTATTTTATTTTACCCAAATATATTCTGATTTAAATATGACTGTTTCAGATTTTACCACAAATAAGTCAAGTAAAGAATAATGCCACGTAAGCATCAAGGATTCCATCAGGATTTAATATCAGAACTTAACTTATATCAGATTTTACCAGTCATCAGAATTTGGCTTATGTACTAAATAAGTGAATGTTTATTTCTGGGTACAAAGACTGACTTGTTTTCTTCAGAGTTTAATCATCAGAATTTCCATCAGAACTTGTCCTCAGAAATTATGCAAATGACACTTAACTATTTGTCAAAAACAACTTAATCACCACAGTAATTTTCATCATTCATATGGAGTGAAAGTGTGTGCATTCAGCAAAATATCAGATAAATATTAAAGTCTGATAAACTTCAGTACATCTTAGAAATAAGGCATAACTCAGAAAAGTGCTTAAAATCTGTCATCAATCATGAAGTCTACTATAGAACAAATTTATGCATGAGTCCACCTCAACTGTTTGTGCTCATTTTATGCATCTTTTGAAATTCCTTTTTACAGTGGCTTCTCAGTGTAAGTGAGTCATGACTGCTTATCAGAATTTATGCTATTGTCAGAGTATTTCTCCAGTAATCAGAGAATGTGAAAAGTCATTAAGAAAATTTATTTGCTTTTCTAATGCATATTACTTAATACCAGCAATGCACTTGGGTCTTCCCTTCCACATATTTACTCTAGATCTCAAAGGAGTACCTGACTTTTATTCTTTTCTTTTATTTTGATAAGTGAGGCTTATCAACATGTAGTTCATTCTTAAGATTTACTGACATCAGAATCTAACATATAAGAAGCAATAATCTAGTTTGTGACTTAGTAATAAGATACACAAAGTAAACTTGACTAAGCTCAATATCAGAATTTGCTTGGGTTAATGAGTTTCCACATAAACAACTAATTTAAACATGGGATTTCTAGTATGTTAAAGAGTACTAGGTCCGCATCTAGCACAGTTATCTTCATTGGATTGAATAGTCACAGAACATTCAAAACACTTATTAGAGTATAAAGATCCATATCAGATAACAATCGGCATTTAATAAATTTTCAAATTAAGCACAAATTACATAGAGATAATACAATCTATAAATACTGATCATAAAAGCTGATGTATGAGAACAAAAACTAGGCAGATTTAGAGAAAGAACCCGAAACCATTCCAAGTTCATTTACCAATCTTATAAAAGTAGCTTCACATAGTGGTTTTGTAAAAATATCTGATAGTTGTTGATCTGTTGGAACAAAATGCAATTCCACTGAACCTTCATGTTAGGTCCCAATGTGTTTGTAGAAGGGGGGTTGAATACAAATAGTACCGAATAATCGAATTAAATGTGGAATAAAAAATGTGAAACAAAATTCAAGTTAAATAAAAATATTATTAAACTTGAAAGGTGTTACAACAACTGTATCGATTACAAGGAATTAATCTCAAATTAATTATCACAAATCTAGAATAAATTCGACATGAACTTTTTCTATTTTTGTAATAAAAAGATTCAAATGCTAAACGTAATTTGAGATTAAGTTCTAGGGATTTTGATCCGCTAGATTGTTACACAAGAACAAGAGAATGATTTCTAGTTGATTGGATTTAACATTACAAACTAGAAATTGATCTTGAAGTTGCAGAGAAGAATAAAATGTTTGCTGCGGCTGCTATGTTCTTGTTTGTTGACTTGTGTATTTTTGATAATTGAATGTGTTCTGCTTCTGCTGCTTTTTGAAATAATCCACCGAATAGAAAATAGCTGGTATGACAATCCTTTTGAACTAGCAAGACTTTCGGTAGGACTATCCATTTCCAGTAGAACTTTCGGCAAGACTATTGTTAGAACTAGCAAGACAATCAGAATGAACTAGCAAGACAATCCTCCACCCAGTGTAACTTTCGGTGAGACTATTATTTGTACTAGCATGACTTTCGGTAGGACTATCCATTTCCAGTAGAACTTTCGGCAAGACTATTGTTAGAACTAGCAAGACAATCAGAATGAACTAGCAAGACAATCAGATTTGTCTTGCTGAATTTAAATGAATTTTAATCTAATTTAAATTCTGAAAATCCTTAATATTAATTCTGAATTAATTAATCAATTAATTCAATTAATCAATAAATTAATCTTTGCAGATATAATTTATTTTCTTAATTAAATTATATGACTTAATTAATTAATAAAGAATTAATACTAACCTTGAGCAGCAACCATTCTTCTGAAAATCTTCTGAAAATCACTGTCAATTATGAATCAATTCCACCACTTCAATGTTGACACTCGATGTACTGTCTGGTTCATGAGTGACTAACTTCCGTGACGTTTCTTTATGTCTTTGACTTTGATACTTGATTTTCTTCAGATTAAATCCTTGTAATTAATGATACTCTGACGAGATCTCTGTCACTTGATTAAATCCACGATCTTGATTTATATCACTAAGGCATGATCAACTTCTTGAACTTCTTCCAGTGAATTAACTCCTCAAGTCTGTAGATGAACCTTGTTTCTGAATCCTTTGACAGATATTACTTTGCGAGATCTCTCTGACGGTAGATCCACTATTTACTTATTACATTCTTATTTGAGTTGAGTTAAATCCTCGAATATACAAATAGGCCTATGACATATGACTTACAATCTCCCCCTATTTGTTTGTTAAATAATAACACACAAATACCTAGAGGATAACTCAACTAACAAATAAGAAAAAGATATAAACAGAAATGCAAAGTAAATAGTAGAAAAGTTCTGGATGACATTTAACAAGTTCCAGATTCCAAGTAGATGTTCCTCTAGACTGAACATATCTTCAAGTAGTTTCATCTTCTTTTGTACAACCACATTTCCTGTTGAGAAGCGCATATCTCTCTTGCTTCTCCCCCTATGAGAATCAACTGATTAAAGAAGATCGCCTTCATTTACCACCTCTCCCATACAATAGGATCCGCAGATAAAAACCAATGGTACTCCCCTAACAGCTTCTTCCCTTACTAGAAAATCACCTTGTGTTTACCACCTCTCCCGTACAATAGGATCCGTAGTTACAAACAACAATGGTGTGGTGTAGTGTACATGTAGGATCTTTTTCTTCCTCCCTGCTATTTCTCCCCCTTAGTTGAGGAATCCTCTAAACTATTACTTAAGCTTTTATCTCCCCCTTAAAGAAGGAATGTATGTCGTCGTCTGAAGGAATTCTCATATTCCACTTGGTTGGAAAAGAAATAACAAGTAGTTTCTCTTTCTTCCTCACTGTGAGTGTGTGATTCTGTTTAGTGTACCTCACATGTGTTTCATTCTTCTCTCCACTCATGTTTACACTCATTCTCACAAGTGTATCACTCCACTCATAGCTCCAAAAATCAGCTGTACCTGCAAGGAAAATCACCTTAGCCATCCTTAAGGAGGTCACAGGTGGTGCAATGGGAGTTCACAAATCCCCATCCTTGTTAAACTCATCAGATGAATCTGAGTCATAATCTACAAGTTGCTAGTTTCCCTTTTAGGGTTCCAGATTTGAATTCTGGGAAGGTAAACAATGATCCAACGAATTTAGCATAAAGATCAAAGTTCCCTTCTAATGTCTGTGAAGACATTTCCTTGTGACTCATCAGGTAATATCTGAATCATTGTCAACAAGTTTCCGATCTGCGCCTATGTGAGATCCACTATCTGCAGATACATCCAGGGGATTTAAGCCTGGGGAGGTAGACACTGACCACTGACATATGGCTTTTGGATCAGTATCCTCTCCTAACACCTGTAAAGGCAATTGGTCCACTAACGAACCTTGAACAATCGAATCTGACCTTAAAATGGTCGAAACTCTTGTTTCCGTCAACTCATCCTTTGTGTGTGTAACCTCTCCTTGTGCATCAAGAATTGTTTATGTTTGAAGTGGTGACACTACATCGGATGCCTTGGCCGACAGGCAAAATTCAATAGAAGCATCCTGTTGAGAGAATGAATCTAGTAACTGTTTTTATGCCTTTTCAGCCACTATATCTTTTTGAGAAGATGTATGGGGGTTAGCAGTTGTCTCGGTTTAAATACTACTCATCTATGTAGGAGACAGAGCTACTGGGTTGACTACAGAACCTTCCTTATGTGGTGCACTAAGGCACTATCTCCCTCACGCTCATTCATACTACATTTAGTGGTAAGAGAGTGTTAGTTGGTTCTGTTTTTGTGTCTGTCTTTACAGTCTGGGATAGACGTTGTGGGTTTTCAACCTCATGACTGTCAATGAAAGAAAGCCATTGGAGACTGAACCTGTAACACAGAACATATGATAATAGAGATAAAATAATTTATAATAGTGATTTCAAAAGATTTTACATGAAATAAGAAATCACTAATGTAGAAAGAAGTTTGATTTTGTTTTTCAATATGATTGAGTTTTTGATAAAACATTGATCACTTAGGGTAAAGTCTAAGTAATTCTCATTCATGTCAAAAGCTTACAAATATCTGCAACATAATGTTAACAAGATATCATTGACCGATACTTGTTAAGTACTTTAGATACCAACTGTTATGTTGCATAATCAATATATCACTGCACATATTAAACAATATGATTGTGCCTAAAGATAAGAGAGTTAAAAATATGACGACTCTACTAGTTCATATTAAACAATAACTTCAGTTAGAGTGCCATACCATGTTCTTGACGACTGCTTGAGTAGTACACTAGTTCATACCAACCTGAAGTGAGATTGTGAAGAAGAGATTGCATAGTCCAATAGATCTGCAGCTGCAAAGTCCATGAACTGTGGTGCATTGACTTCCTCTTTTGACTCACCAACCAGGAGTACACTTGTACACATCTTACTAGAGTTCAATTCCAAGTGTAATGTGCAGCAGGTGCTTGATATGTCATAATATTCCCAAGTCTCGTCACTGGTGCTATATGTTGGATACTGCTTCCTGATAATAACCTAGCACAATATACAAAATTACAATGATAACATTCCTAGCTTGCAAACAGCCATATCCCTCAGATAAACCTTTACTGTTATCTCCAAAGGTAACTAGGGGCCAGCTTTCTCAACCACATTTGATAGCAGGGCTCTATCTCCGGTCATATGTCTTGATGATCCACTGTCAAGAATCCACACTACCGGTTACACCTGTTTAATGCCCTGCACTACAAATGGATTAGACCTTCTTCGGAACCCAAACTTGGTTGGGCCCGGCACACTTGTAGAATTGTCCTTTGTCAGGCAAAACAACATTTTTAATTTTAATGGTCTCAACATCCTCAATGACTGAACATTTGACCTTGTAAACAGCCTTAACAAATTTCTGTTTAAGCTTAGGCACAAATGTCTCCTTTCTAGCCTTAGAAGGACTAGCAGTCTTAGACCTATCATGTTTCTTGTTATTCACATGCTGACGAGGAGTAGTCTTATCATTAGACACATGCTTACCATTAAAATAAGCATACATCATATTAAAAGCACAAGACATACAATTAGAAACACCACATGCTTTATGAGAGTGATTAACAACAGGCAATTTATGCATGGTAGACATGGCATTTTTGTTATCCAACTCATGTGTGTCTAAGTTAGTCTCAGTTGCTTTCACAACTTTGACTGGAACTTTCGACTCACTTGACTTGGAAACAATCTTCTCATTAGCATGATCCTCAGCACTTATTTCTTCTTGAATAACAGAAGAGGTCGCATCAAATGGTTCAGCAATTGATGTTTTATAGAGGGGTTCATCAACACCCTTAAGCACATGTCGTACTTCCCTCCCTTTAGCACAGACATGAGGAGGGGAGTTTATGCCTAATTCTCCAATAGCAGCATTGTAATCATAACCTATTCCAGATGTTTGATTAACAGCTTGCTTACTGTAGAACTCTTTAGCCTTCGAACAAGAATTGAAGTAGGCTCTAACCTTAGTCTCAAGACCGGTGATCTTGTCTTTGAGAATAGTTTCGAGTTTTCTATAACAGTCAACTCTATTCTCTAGAAAAGATACATGTTCTTTTAATTTGTCTTGATTAATGTGCACAAGTCTTAATTCATTGACCTCTTTCTCAAGGTCTGTGATCTGTAAACTTAACAGTTCATTATCACGACGTGCACAATCTAAGTTACCTCTTAGATGATAGACCATTTCAGCATCAGAAAGTTTTACCTCTATTCTTGATGATGAAGCTTTTCCATCAATAGCCATAAGAGCAAGATTTCCTTCTTCTTCATCTTCACTGTCAGTATCATCCCAGCTTCTTCCCTTTGCCAGATAAGCCCTTTCAGAGTTCTTTCTTACTTGCTTTGGCTTCCTACATTCTGTGGCAAAGTGTCCCAACTCATTGCAGTTATAGCATCTAATGGTGCTCCGATCAACCATCCCTGTTTTGTATCCACCACTGCTGGTGTTAGAGGATGAAGATCCACCTTTCTGGAATTTGTTGTAGTTGGACTTGTACTTAAGCTTGGGATTCTTCTTGAATCTGACATGGGAGAATCTCTTGACAATTTGGGCCATTGACTCGTCTTCCAATTGCTCCAGCTCTTCCAAGGAATAAAAATCATCACTTGATTGATTTGTAGTAGGAGGATCATATTCTGCTACTAACATATTTTCCTCAGCCTTGGAACACTGTACCATTCTCTCCAATTGTTGAGATTGCTGTTGTTGTTGACCTTCAGCTACAAGTGCAGTAGATGTGCTAATCATCCTATCTTTCCCGTAGACTTCCTTTTGCTGAATCTGCTCCAACTCATAGGTTTTCAACACACCATAGAGTCTATCCAAAGAAATCTCACTCAGATCTCTAGCTTCTCTAATGGCAGTGATTCCATGTTCAAGATGAGTTGGCAGTGTTAAAAGAAACTTTTTGTTGACCTCCCTGATTGAATAATATTTCCCATTTATGTTCAGGTTGTTGATCAACGCATTATACCTCTCAAACACTTCAGTAATTCCTTCTCCTGGATTTGATTTAAAATATTCATACTCAGAGGTTAGGATCTCCAACTTGTTCTCCCTAACTTCCTCTGTGCCTTCATTAATTACCTCAATAGTTTCCCACATGTGTTTAGAATTTTTACAGTTCATCACATGTCTGTTCATCAAGGGATCAAGGGAATCAATTAATATTAATTGAAGGTTGGCATCCAAGGAGGCTTCTTCCTTCTCAGCAGGAGTAAAATCTTCGGGCTCTTTTGGATAGGTTCTAGCTTTAGTAGTCACCACATCATCTACTATCACCTCTGGTTCAATAACCATCGGAGTTTTTATACCCTTCTTTAACAAGTTTGAATATTTGAGATTTGCAACTTGTAAAAACAAGAGCATCTTCTTCTTCCACATAATATAATTCTCTTTATCAAATTGTGAAATTTTAACGGTTCCAACTTTTTGTGAAGTCATTATGAATTTTTGAATGAATAAAAATTCAAGGAGTTGAAAAATCACAAAAGTCTAGGATCTTGATTTGTTCGTTAATCAGAAGGCTCTGATACCAATTGTTAGGTCCCAATGTGTTTGTAGAAGGGGGGTTGAATACAAACAGTTACGAATAATCGAATTAAATGTGGAATAAAAAATGTGAAACAAAATTCAAGTTAAATAAAAATATTATTAAACTTGAAAGGTGTTACAACAACTGTATCGATTACAAGGAATTAATCTCAAATTAATTATCACAAATCTAGAATAAATTCGACATGAACTTTTTTTATTTTTGTAATAAAAAGATTCAAATGCTAAACGCAATTTGAGATTAAGTTCTAGGGATTTGATCCGCTAGATTGTTACACAAGAACAAGAGAATGATTTCTAGTTGTTTGGATTTAACATTACAAACTAGAAATTGATCTTGAAGTTGCAGAGAAGAATAAAATGTTTGCTGCGGCTACTCTGTTCTTGTTTGTTGACTTGTGTATTTTTGATAATTGAATGTGTTCTGCTTCTGCTGCTTTTTTAAACAATCCACCGAATAGAAAATAGCTGGTATGACAATCCTTTTGAACTAGCAAGACTTTCGGTAGGACTATCCATTTCCAGTAGAACTTTCGGTAAGACTATTGTTAGAACTAGCAAGACAATCAGAAAGAACTAGCAAGACAATCCTCCACCCAGTGTAACTTTCGGTGAGACTATTATTTGTACTAGCATGACTTTCGGTAGGACTATCCATTTCCAGTAGAACTTTCGGCAAGACTATTGTTAGAACTAGCAAGACAATCAGAATGAACTAGCAAGACAATCAGATTTGTCTTGCTGAATTTAAATGAATTTTAATCCAATTTAAATTCTGAAAATCCTTAATATTAATTCTGAATTAATTAATCAATTAATTCAATTAATCAAAAAATTAATCTTTGCAGATATAATTTATTTTCTTAATTAAATTATATGACTTAATTAATTAATAGAGAATTAATATTAACCTTGAGCAGCAACCATTCTTCTGAAAATCTTCTGAAAATCACTGTCAATTATGAATCAATTCCACCACTTCAATGTTGACACTCGATGTACTGTCTGGTTCATGAGTGACTAAATTTTGTGACGTTTCTTCATGTCTTTGACTTTGATACTTTATTTTCTTCAGATTAAATCCTTGTAATTAATGATACTCTGACGAGATCTCTGTCACTTGATTAAATCCACGATCTTGATTTATATCACTGAGGCATGATCAACTTCTTGAACTTCTTCCAGTGAATTAACTCCTCAAGTCTGTAGATGAACCTTGTTTCTGAATCCTTTGACAGATATTACTTTGCGAGATCTCTCTGACGGTAGATCCACTATTTACTTATTACATTCTTATTTGAGTAGAGTTAAATGCTCGAATATACAAATAGGCCTATGACATATGACTTACACTTCATCCATATGTTCCCTTATGAAATGGTACCTAATGCGATGTGCTTTGTCATTGAGTGTTGAACTGGATTACCTGTCATAGCAATAGCACTTTGATTATCACAGTAAATAGGAATTTTAGAAAATTCTAACCGATAATCCAGTAATTGATTCTTCATCCAAAGAATCTGTGCACAACAGCTTCCTGCAGCAATATATTCTGCTTCTGCAGTTGATGTGGAAATTGACTTATGTTTCTTGCTAAACCAAGAAACCAATCTGCCTCCAAGAAATTGGCAGCTTTCACTAGTGTTTTTCCTGTCTATTTTGTATCCTGCAAAATCTGCATCCGATTAACCAACTAGCTTAAAATATGATTCCCTAGGATACCACAATCCTAAATCAGTTGTACCCTTGAGGTACTTGAAAATTCTTTTCACAGCTATTAAGTGAGGTTCTCTTGGATCAGCTTAAAATCTTGCACAAAGACAGGTAGCATACATGATATCAGGTCTACTTGCAGTTAAATAGAGTAAAGAGCCAATCATACCTCTGTAGTTAGTAATATCTACTGATTTACCAGTATCCTTATCTAACTTGGTTGCAGTGGCCATGGGAGTGGATGCAGTTGAACAATCTTGCATTCCAAATTTCTTCAGTAAATTTCTGGTGTACTTGGATTGACAGATAAAAGTGCCTTCTTCATTTTTCTTGACTTGAAGGCCCATAAAATAGCTGAGATCTCCCATCATACTCATTTGATATCTTGACTGCATTAGCTTTGCAAACTTCTCACAGAGTTTGGCATTTGTAGAACCAAATATGATATCATCAACATATATCTGTACCAAAAGTAAGTCCTTTCCATGGTTGAGGTAGAATAAAGTCTTGTCAATTGTGCCTCTATGAAATCCACTTTCCAGAAGAAATTGAGCTAAAGTCTCATACCATGCTCTTGGAGCTTGCTTAAGGCCATAAAGTGCTTTTTCAAGCCTGTAGACATGATTGGGAAATTTAGGATCTACAAAGCCTGGAGGTTGTTCAACATATACCTCTTTTTCCAATTCTCCATTGAGAAAAGCACTTTTCACATCCATTTGAAAGACTTTGAACTTTTTGTGAGCAGCATAAGCCAAAAAGATCCTTATGGCTTCTAATCTAGCAACTGGTGCAAACGTTTCATCATAATCAATACCCTCATATTGAGAGTAGCCTTTAGAAACCAGCCTTGCTTTATTCCTTGTAATTATGCCATCACTGTCAGTTTTGTTTCTGAACACCCATTTTGTGCCTACAACAGATCTATTCTTTGGTCTTGGCACTAGGGTCTAGACTTTATTTCTTTCAAATTCATTTAACTCTCCCTGCATTGCTTGCACCCAATCAGCATCTTGAAGAGCTTCTTCCACTTGCTTTGGTTCAGTCTGAGATAGAAAGGAATGATAGAGACATTTATTTGAAGTTACAGTTCTAGTTCTGACATCTGCTCCAGGATCTCCAATTATTAAATCAGGTGTGTGTGCTTTAGTCCACTTCCTTACAGATGGAAGTTGATCTCTAGAACTGGATCCTCCCCCATGATCCATGCTGTCTCCATCAGCATTTTCTGATGCTCCCCCTGTAGTTATGCTCTCTGAGACTTTAGAATTTGAGTTTGATTTTTCAGGAGTTGAAGAATCAGAGCTTCCAAAATTATCAGAACTTGGCTCATCAGAACTAGATGAATTAGAACTTGAAGAGCAAGTGACAGGTTCTGATGCTTCTCGAGAGTCTTGAGATGTGGTAGGATCTTCAGCTTGCTCCCCCTGGACAGGTGCATCTTCCTTTGGAGTTGTTACCACAGTTTCCATGACATCAGAACTTAAACCGTCAGAACCTACAGGATCAGGATTTAAGTCATCATAATTTACAGCATCATAATTTAAATCTTCATTCTCAAATCTCAGCTGATCATGATCATTGAAATCTTCAAGTCCAGTAATCTTCTTATCATCAAAAGAGACATTGATAGATTCCATGACAATCCTTGTTCTTAAATTATAGACTCTGAAGGCTTTTGTGGAAAGTGGATATCCAACAAAAATTCCTTCATCAGCTTTTAGATCAAATTTTGACAGCTGCTCAGGATGAGTCTTAAGAACAAAACACTTGCAACCAAATACATGAAAGTATTTCAGATTTGGCTTCTTTTTCTTCACCATCTCATATGGTGTTTTTCCATGCTTGTTTATGAGTGTATCATTCTGTGTAAAACAAGCAGTCTGCACAGCTTCAGCACAAAAATAGGTTGGCAACTTTGCTTCATCAAGCATAGTTCGTACAGCTTCAATGAGAGTCCTATTCTTTCTTTCTACAACTCCATTTTGCTGTGGAGTTCCAGGTGCAGAAAATTCTTGTTTGATTCCACGCTCTTTGCAGAACTCTTCCATAATCTAATTCTTTAACTCAGTGCCATTATCACTCCTTATTATTTTAACAGAATCTTTGATCAATTTATCCAGTTGTCTGACATGATCGGTTAGAGTAAATGTAGTTTCATTCTTCTTGTGCAAGAAGTACACCCAAGTGTACCTTGTGAACTCATCCACTATAACCATAGCATATTTCTTCTTTGCAATAGACATGACATTGACTGGACCAAATAAATCAACATGCAGTAGGTGATAAGGCTCAAGAATTGATGACTCAGTTTTGCTCTTGAAAGAAGATTTTCTTTGTTTTGCCTTTTGACATGAATCACAAAGGCCATCAGGAGCAAATACTAATTTTGGCAGTCCTCTCATAAGATCTTTCTTTACAAGCTCATTTATATTGTTAAAATTTAAATGAGAGAGTTTCTTGTGCCAATTCCAGCTTTCTTCAATTGATGATCTACTCAACAGACAGATTGCAGAACCATCAGTACTTGTTGAAATTCTGGCTTCATAAATGTTACCATGCCTGTAACCTTTCAGAACCACTTTTCCTGTAGAATTGCTTATAACTTCACAGTGTTCTTCAAAGAAATCTATATGATAACCTCTGTCACAGATTTGACTTATACTCAATAGATTATGCTTAAGTCCCGAGACAAGAGCTATTTTTTCAATGATGACATTCCCAAGATTGATCTTGCCATATCCCAGAGTTTTTCCCATGTTGCCATCTCCATAAGATACTCCTGGGCCACCTTTCTCCACAAAGTCTGATAGCAGGGCTTTATTTCCAGTCATATGTCCTGAACATCCACTATCCAGTACTAGGATGTTTCTCCTGTTGCCCTGCAATCACAAAGACCACTAATGGTTAGTTTTAAGGACCCAGACTTGCTTGGATCCTTTGGCCTTTCTAAGTTTGTTAGCATTTGCAGCGGATTTAATATCAGAGTTTATGCTAACATGCTGTTTATCAGAACTTATATCAGACTTTGCATCAGATTTTACATTAGAAGGAATTAAAGCAACTTTCTTCAAAGAAGGTTTTATCTGATAATAATCATAGTACAAACTATGATATTCCTTAGAAGTATAAATGGAATGCCATATACTACCATAATGAAAACAAGGATTTTGTGGCTTAAACCTAACAGACTGACTCTTAACTCTTGACTTAGGAGGTAAAGAGTTTATATTCTTATTCTTCCTGCAAAAAGAAGCAAGATGGTTAGAGTTTCCACAGTTATAATATTTCTTTCTAGGAGTATTAGGAACAGGCATATAATTATTACTTTTATTCACACCTTCCTTTCCATTCCTATTTTTCCTAGCTGCTTTTACCTTGTTCACACTGCTAATCTCTTTCAGCTTATGTTTAATCTGCTTCTTTGTCATTAAGCTTATATTAACTTCAGCTGGTTTATCCTGTTTTAATTTGTCAGAAGTTGACTCTGCCTCAACTTCTGTCTCAGTATCTTTCATCTTTTCAGAATCAGACTTTACAGTTTTAGCTACAAACTTAACAGGATTTACCTTTGGCTTAGTGGTCTGTTTAACAATAATTGGCTCAATTTGTTCAGTTCCTTTTTCACTTTTGTCATTTCCATAACCTAAGCCCTATTTCCAGTTTCCACTACTTAGCAAATTATGAGTTATTCTGCCAGAGTTAGTCCAACTCCTGATAATCTCTCTTTCCTTTTCTAACTCAGTTTTTAGAGTTTTATTCATTTTTAGCACTTCATCTCTAACATAAAAGGCATCATCTCTTTCTTTCTGAGTTTGATGGAACGTGACTAACTCTTTTTCTAAATAATCATTCTTCTTTTTAAAAGCAAGATTTTCAGAAGTCAATCTTTCACATGTTAAAGTTTGATCTCTATAGCTAATAAACATGGTTTTAAGATATAATCTCAATTCAGTAATATCATCATTATGAAAAGCATAAGTTGTTTGAGGTACCTTTAATTCAGCAGCATCAGAACTGCCATCAGCATTTGCCATCAAGGCATAGTTCTCCCCATCTTTAGAATATGAAGTGTATGTCCAGCTTTTCTTCTTTGTGACAAGAGCCTTGCCTTTGTCACTCTTTCTTTTCTTGTAGTCAGGAGATATGTGGCCTTTCTCACCACAGTTGTAGCATTTGACATTTGAGTAATCTCCTCTGTAAGACTTTCCTACTTTGCCTTCAGATTTTCTGAATCCCTTCTTATCAGAACTTCCACTTTTCCTGGAGAACTTCTTTCCCCTTCTAAATTTTCTGTAGGCTATCTTTGTGATACCCTTCACCATAAGAGGACACAATTTCATCATCTCTTACTGAATCAGACTTTATGATGAGAGCCTTTCTTTTGCCTTTCTTTGAGACAGCCACTTAGGAGGATTCCTCCTCAGCCTTAAGAGCAACTGTCCTTGACTTTCCCCCATGTCTCTTGCTTCTTTGATCCATCTCAAGTTCATGAGTCTTGAGCATACCATAAATTTCATCAAGAGTAGTTTCATCAAGAGCATAGTTGTCTCTTATAGTAGTTGACTTCAAATCCCAACTTTCAGGAAGAGCTAAAAGGAATTTAAGATTTGAATCTTTAAGATCATATTCCTTATCCACCAGTGACAGATCATTCAATAGTTTGACAAATCTGTCATATAATCCAGTTAATGACTCATTAGGTTTTGAGTCAAAGTGCTCATACTCTTGAGTGAGTATAGTCCTCCTGTTCTTCTTGATTGCATCAGTTCCCTGTCATCTTATCTCCAAGGCATCCCATATCTCCTTTGTAGTCTTGCAGTGAATTACCCTGTTTGACATGACATTATCAATGGCACTGTGCAGTAAATGCCTTACCTTTGCATCCTTGGCAATAGATGAGATATCTTCAGCTATATACTCACTTTTCTCCTTTGGTACGATCTTTGCTGGCTGATCTGCAACTATAATAGAGAGCTTGGTTGGCTTATGTGGTCCTTCATTAATTCTGTCGAGGTATTCTGGATCTGTAGCTTCCAAAAACATAGCCATCTTCACTTTCCATATGGGATACTCAGAAGGTCTCAGCATGGGAACCCTAATAGTCTCATATCGACTGTGGGTTTGAGTCTTTGGAGTTTCTTCAGATTTGGCGGGCTTGGTTGGATTTTCTGCTTCTTCAGACATGATTGTTTTGGATCTTTACCGTATGTGTGTTAACAGATAGGCTCTGATACCACTTGTTAGGTCACACAACACAGTAGAAGGGGGTTGAATATAGTGTAAAATACAATCAAATCGATTTAGAACACAAGTAAAAGAAAATAGATGTATTCGATATAATAAACTCTATTACAATGGAACTGTTCTCTCTCAGTGATGAACAAATATCACGAGAGCTGCTAGGTTACAATTTATGATCTTCTCGATAATGATAACATATATAGTGTAAACCTATGTCTGTATTTATATAGTACACAGTTACAAGATAACTTCTAATTGATATGGAATATAATTCTGTCTCCTAAAATATATCAATCAGATATCTTATATAATTCTTCTAGTCCTCTAACTCTTTCCTTGCATATCTTCTTATGTATTAGTCTCAATCTTCTACTGTTAATCAGCTTCCTTTCTTAACTATAAGTCCTCCCGTACTTAAGTTCTGATATGACCTTAAGTCCTGATATGACATTAAGTCCTGACTTCCAGTAAGTACTGATTCCAGTAAGAACTGATATTTCCTGTTTGTTAAGATCTGAAAATCTAAACATGAAACATATTAGACATGACATCTCAAATATATCCAACAAGCACACATCCAAGTCCTCAATATGAAGCGTCGTTGTAAATGACAAAATCTCCTTGATCATCAGGTAACACAAATATAGGTGCGGTTACTAGCGATTCTCAATTCTTGAAAACTCTCTTCGCATTTTTCATTCCATTCAAACTTTTCATTCTTCCAAGTCAACTTGGTCAATGGCGTGGCTATTTTTACAAAATCTTTAACAAATCTTTTATAATAACCCGCTAATCCCAAGAAACTTCCGACTTCCATCGGAGTCTTTGGTCTCTCTCAGTTTAAAATAGCTTCAATCTTTGCTGGATCAACTTGAATTCCTTCAACACTGATGATGTGACCTAGAAATTGTACTTCCTTTAACCAAAATTTGCATTTTAAAAACTTCGCATAAAGTTGTTCCTTTCTCAATGTCTCCAATGTCATTCTCAGGTGCTCTGCATGTTCTTCTTCGGTCTTCGAGTAAATTAGGACGTCGTCAATAAATACAATGATAAATTTATCCAAATACTTCTTGAACACTCAGTTTATCAAATCCATGAATGATGTTGGTGCATTAGTCAGTCCAAACGCCATCACAAGAAATTCGTAGTGTCCGTATCTCATTCGAAACGCAATCGTTAGAATATCTTCTGCCTTGATCTTCAACTGATGATAACCCGATCTTAAATCGATTTTTGAAAACTATGCCGCTCCTTTCAGTTGATCAAATAAGTCGTCAATTCGGGGTAAAGGGTATTTGTTCTTGATAGTTAACTTGTTCATTTCATGATAATTGATATATAGTCGTATACTACCGTCCTTCTTCTTCACGAATAACACCGGTGCACCATATGGAGATATATTGGGCCTTATGATTCCTTTATCGAGAAGATCCTATAATTTTTTTGCTAACTCCTTCATCTCAATAGGTGCCATTCGATACTGAGCTTTTGAAATTGGTTCAGTTTCTGGTGCTAAATCGATAGTGAACTCGATCCTCGATCCGGGGGTAGTCCTGGAAGTTCATCTGGAAAGACATCGGCAAATTCACAAACTACAGGAATATCTTCGATCTTCGGACTTTCTTTTCTGTGTCCAATACATAGGTTAAATAAGCTTGACATCCTTGACGTAATAATCGCTTCGTTTGCATCATTGTTAAGAATCTCTGCTTTTGTTTCTCGACTTTAAACGTTACCGTTGCATTTTTCTCGGTCGTAAATTCACCTTCTTATTTGCGCAATTGATCTGAGCATTGTTACTAGCTAACCAATCTATTCATAGAATAACATCAAATTCCCCTAACTTGAAAGGTATCAAGTCAATTGAGAAATGATGTCCCGCTATTTCAATATCGCAACTTGGACACACTCGATCTACCGCAACTTGATCATCATTTGCTAATTTTATGATTAATGTTTCGTCTAACCGTTGAATTTCACAATATAGCTTAGGGATAAATTCTTCAGAAATAAAATATCTTGTAGCTCCAGAATCAATCAATACTTGTGCATCTACAGAATTCACAGAAAGCGTATCTGCAACCACGTTGGGACTCTACACAGCTTCTTTCATCGACATGTTAAAAGTCCTTGTCCTGGGCCGGTTCTACTGTGGTGGCGGAGTAATACCAAAACCCTTGGAATACTGGCTGCCATTGCTGCTCCTCTATAATATTTAACGATGTGTCCCTTTCTTCCGTATTGGAAACAAGTGACTTTTGTCTTCCCTGTCGGGCATTCCCCGGAGTAGTGTCCCTTCTGCTTGCACTTGATGCACGTGATGTTTGGCTTATTATGAATTCCGGTATGCTTCTTCCCACATGTTATGTAGTCAGGTATTGGTGGTCGGATAAGTCTTTGTTGATTTGGGGCTGGGAGTCGGTTACCCGTCCTCTGGTTACCCTGTTCTGTCCTTCTGAAATCCACACTTCCCCGGGCTTGAAATCTCGGCCTTCTATTGGACCGGTTCTGAAAACTTCCTGGTCCCTTTTCCTTATGGGACGCTTCACTTTCTCCCTCAATAATCATGGCCTTCTGAACTGTAACGACTGGGAAATTTACGTCTGTATTATATCATAATTATAATAAATTATGTGTATTAATGTGTCATTTATGTGTAATTATCTGTCAAATCCTAACTGTTACATGTTACGTACATTCTGTGTCATTTCTGTATTTTTAAGATATTTTTCAGATATTCTATTTTGCATTCATCGCTTTCATTTCAAACGTTTTACGACTCGAACCATGATTTTAAAGCCAGTATTTCAAATAAAATAATGGGCCTTATTTTTCATCAAACGGCCTTTACCATCGCATTATTCTGAACATCTAGATATTTTATAAATTTTCTCATTTTACGAAAAATGATTTTTCCGGGCCCCATTGGGTGTTAAAAACCCCACAAAAATCACATTTTTATTTTTATAAAATTTTAGGACTTTCATTTATATTATTTCTTTGCATTTTTGCATTATTCACAATTTTTGAGAAATTTTGGCATATATATTGCATATATAAAATATTTATAAATTAAATTTTAATACTCAAAAATTATAAAAATTAGGGCCAAATATTTTTATTTGATGTATAATAAGCCCCTTAATTTTATTTAGGAGTATTAATTTTACTATTATAAATAGCCTAATTATTATTAAATTATAATTAATAAATCATTAAAAATCAGAATTTTCTCTGAAATTCGGGTCGGGAAGAAGAGGGTCGGGTCGAGAATTCAAGCCGTGATTTTGAGCAGATTACAGTACCAAATCAAGCAGTTCGAGTATCCAAATCGAAGGTTTTGATCTGTTCTTTCCATTTTTAGCATCAATTTCACGTTTTAATTCGTAGTTTTTGATTTTCAAATTCTAGGGTTTATGTTCGAATTAGGACTTTTTGATTTCAGCGTTATTTTGATGTTTTGATGATTGATATAGCTTTGTTAGATGATTTATAGTTGATTCATGGGGTTTAATTGATCGAACGATGCCTGTATAGTGATTCGCGATTTATAGGGTTTATGTCAGATTTTCAAATCACAACTCGATGATTTCTGTGCATATTTGATTCTTGATATGTTAGGGCTTTGATTGTATGTGTTCATAGCTTTAATTTCCACTATAGAACGTTGAGTTTGGTTTACAGAATCAAAAGATAGGTTTTTGGCCGGAGTTGAGTTTGGTTTTGATCGGAGAAATGGTTCCACGGATGTTTTTGTTCGATTTTGGCCTAAAACAGATTGGAGGAGTAATTTGGAATGATTTGAGATCAAAAACGGTACCAAACGATGTCCGTTTGGCCAGGAACAGAGTCTCCGGAGTCCGGGAAACCCACCGCAATCTGGAAATTTTCCGGTGAGTTCATCCCCGACCCGGGATGTTCTTGGTGACCCGGTCGCAACCCGATTTGCAACACGGGTTTGATCTGAGTTTGTCAGGAATTGTTTTCTGACATATGTTTCTGGAATTTTAATTTTTATTTTATTTTTATTAATTTTAAAAAACAGATTTATTTATTTTATAAATTGATTAATTAATTATTTAATTAATTGATTTATATTATAAATAATTTTGAATTATTTTCTAAAAATCAGATTAAATTATTTTCTTAATTATATATTATTTATTATGTATTAACTATTTATTAATTATTTAAAAATGATTAATTATTTTGATAATTAATCAAATAATTTCCAATAAATCATAATAAATTCATTTTAATTCCAAAAATTATAGAAAAATCATTTTTAATTCTGATTTTTCTTAAATAATTATTTAAAAATTATTTTTGAGTTTTAAAAAAATTAGTAATAATTATTTATAGTGAATAATAAATTAAATTATCGGTGTTTAATTGATAATAATTAGACCGTTAGTCCAATTCGAGTGAAACGAAAGCCTGTTGACTCAGAAAAATGAATTCTTTTCATTATAAATAATATTAAAGCTTAATTTCTTTTAGAATTTAGTTGATCTTGTTACTTGTTTGATTATCAGTCGAAATGCGTGCCAAGACGAGTCCGAAAATTCTGGAAAAATGGGAAAGGAGTCAGATAACGATCAGTTGAGCGATCAGCGAGTCGATTTTGGTTCTAAAAATTATTTTAACTATATAAATGATTATGTGCTTATGTGCTTATGTGTATTACGTGGTTAAATTGAGTCTTATTTGCTAATATGTAATACATGAGTCAGTCGTAAGCGCGTGGGTAGACATTAGGAACGGTGTGAAGTCGATTCAAGATGCAATTGAAGTACAAAATGACTTAACCAGTCTATTTTGCTAACAGAAGCTAAGCCAGCAAGGCATGTCGAGTAGGTGATAGACGAAAGTGATCTAATTGCAGTGAGTCACGCAGAAGGCAAGTTTTACCCCTATTCTATTTTCAGAATAGTGATATTTCTTCAGATGCTTATCACTGTTGCACTCTTTTGATTCTTGTTCTTACTCATTGATATACACTTGTTATTCCTTTGTTCATATTTCATTGGTGATACATTGAGATTGATATATTCTGGTATTTAGAATATATCAAAGCACACCGATTGTTCCGGTTGCTAAGCGATGGACTGGATAATGATATTTTAGGATTGAGTGTGTCTTAATCCTGAGGACCGGGATATGACTGGTGCCTCGACATGGGCCGTAGTGCCTGGGTACCCAACTGGATCTATATATTGAGATATAGATCTGTATTATATTCTGACAGATCAGCAGAATATAGATGCGAACTTGTGTCCAGTTTAATTCATTTGTACTCGCCAGTAATGGCCTTCTTTCTATTCTCATGGGGTTATATCTTTGCAGATATAACCGGGATTACGGATTCATTTAAAATACTTTAACACTATTTATATTTTGTGGACTTGTTGAGCAATTTTTGGCTCACCCTTTTTGTTGTTATTCACCTTATTGTTTTCAGTTAAGAAGGAATATGAAACCCAACAAGACTCGAGTGGTAAAGAAGCGGGTCAAGCCTCGGGATCCTCTCATACCCAAGGTGTTGATCCCAATCCAGGAAGAAAGCTTTGAGTTACCCGAACAGGTGGAGTGTTGATAGATAGTGGGTGTGTTTGAATAAAAATGAATTTAGTTTAAAACTGGTTAGACAATGGTTTGTAATAAAGAGAGTTTGTGAGACTTTGAACTTGGTTTGTAATAAAAATAGATAGTGGT
Source organism: Apium graveolens (assembly GCF_009905375.1). Taxonomy (NCBI): domain Eukaryota; kingdom Viridiplantae; phylum Streptophyta; class Magnoliopsida; order Apiales; family Apiaceae; genus Apium; species Apium graveolens. The sequence goes on from NC_133649.1 coordinate 118,414,049, forward strand.
TCTTATTTTCTTACTTCAACCTAAAAAGATCGTGGTTAGTGTTAAAGGGGTTTAGTTTCATTTCTTTATTAAATGTTAATCAGATTGTACAGGTGTGGTAATTAGCTAGTAACCCCCAGACTTATACCCCCGGGTCTGGAGGGCGTTACAGGTTTGGCATCAGAGCTGTAGGTTTGGTCCCTGAAAATAAGAACATCAGGGTTAAGATAAGATATGGAGATCACATAGGATAGGAATAGACAAATAGGAAAAAAAATAGTGTTAGGATTTAGGTCAGATTAGAATAGGGAAGTATAAATCTTAGGATTGTTTAGTGACCTTTCTTTTCTTTGGTATATTATCAGATGGCATCTTCTGGTTATTCTGCATCTTCTGAGAGGACAGTCACCAGGCCAGCAGCACCAGTTATACCTCCAGTATCTGAGCATATGTTTCCTCCTCTACCACCTCCACCACCATTGCCACAGGAGCCGGTACCACCAGTACAGGGGATAGTTCATGACCCCATAGAGATGTTTGATCCATTTGAGTTCTTTGAGCCGATGGTTCCTTTACCAGTTGAGCATCAGTTTATACCGGAGGTTGAGCAGGAGTTACCACCACCACCATTGTTACCTCCTATACCAGTGCATGCCCCAGAACCAGATGTGTTTCAGATGATTCCAGTCAAGGGGATGGGAGAGCATGATGTGGATCTACAGTTAGGTTTACCACAGCAGGGTGCAGGTATACCGAGGGTTCCGTCACAGGAGTCAGTAGGTCAGGTTGCACAGCCGCATATGGTACCATATCATGAGTACAGGGTTATGAGGGATGATGTGGAGTATTGGCGGGCACAGTGTCGAGAGATCATGTATCTGTTTGACCAGAGGGACAGAGGACCGTTAGCGGTCCTACAGCCGGATTACTATATAAGACAGCGATTGTAGTCAGTGTTGATGAGTGCCACTTGGGAGCTTGATGATTTGACCCATGAGGGACCACCTTCTTTCGTAGAGTTCTACAGGATATTCCGCTTGGCACAGACCTTGGTCCAGGCACTTAGAGAGGAGCTTAGGCATATTCCACCTGGGTTTTGAGATAGTGACTTCAGAGTACAGATATATATAGAGGCAACATAGTATAACCTAGTGAGTAGTGTGTATGTGTGTATTAGTAGTTTAACCTGTAGTAGTAGTTTAACCTGTAGTAGTAGTTGACCTGTAGTGGTAGTATGACTTGTAGCCGGAGTGATTACCAGTAGCACAAGACTTTTTGTATCAAGCATTTACACCTGAGGCTGGTGTCACATATATATAAGATGAACTTTTACAAATTTCTTTTACTTAAATTTCAGTCTTTACAGTTTTACAGCATTTACTTTCACTTTATTGTTTTACAACTTCTCATATTATAATTCCTGTTGAAAAAAAAGAGAACAACCATTTTATTTAACTTCTTACATTTCCAGTTTTTATATTCAGCAACTGTTTTTTTTTATTTTATTTAAATCATGTTATTAATATAAGATAAATTGTTTTCTTACCTACTGTCAAATGTTTATTAAACTGTTAAAGAAATATCACCTGTTTTATTATCAGAAGAAGATGGCACCAAAAAGAAAGACTAGGGCTGAGACCTCTAACAGCAATTCTGAAGGTCAGAATAATGAAACCATGAACCAAATGTTCCATCTGATGCAACAATAGATGGTCATGATGCAGCAACAGATGCAGCATCAACAACAGCAAATACAATAACAAATGTTACAGCAGCCACCTCGTCCTGAGCCTCAATTACCACCAACATTACCTGTTGTTACTTTTAAGAAATTTCAGTCAGTTAAACCTCCAGAATTTGAAGGGTCTACTGATCCTATTAAGGCTACTACCTGGCTGAAAGAAATAGAGAAAGCGTTTGCACTAGTAAAGATAAGTGAAGACCAGAAGACTGATTTTGCTAGCTGTTTATTGAAAGGAGAGGCAAATTATTGGTGGGAATCTAAAAAGGCTTTAGAGGGTGAAGATGTGATTGTGTGGGATAGGTTTAAAGAATTGTTTTTAGAAAAGCATTTTCCTCGCTATGTGAAGAACCAAATGCAGATTAAGTTTTTAGAACTGAAGCAGGGAAATATGTCCGTGGCAGAGTATGAAGCCAAATTTACTGAGTTGGCTAGGTTTGTTCCAGAACAGGTTGATACTGAAGAAAAGCTAGTTCAGAGATTTCAAGAAGGATTACGACCATGGATTCGTGGCCAAGTTGCAGTTTTTGAATTAGCAACGTATACCGTCGTAGTCCAGAAAGCTTTGATTATTGAAGGGGAAAGTGAAAGATCTCAACAAGACAAAGGACAGGGAAGTTTCCAAGACCGCACCAGTAGAAAGCCGGGATTTCAAGCCCGGACAAATTTGAATTTTAAGAGGATAGGACAAGGTACACCGAAAACAGGTAATCGTTTCCAAGCCCCCAGTCAGCAGGGAATGGCCAGAGTTCCAGTGCCGTACTGCAAGATATGTAATCGAAAACATACCGGCGTATGTATAAAAAGGGATGTGATGTGTTATCGATGTAAGCAGAAAGGGCATTATTCTAACGAATGTCCAACGGGAAAGATAGCAGAAATTACTTGCTTTCAGTGTGGAAAGAAAGGGAATATCGCTAGAAATTGCAAAGGACCAGCTATGGCAGCCAGTATTCCAAGAGTATTGGCATTACCTCCGCCACCGCCTAATCAACCCAGAGCAAGGACTTTCAACATGACAATGAAAGAAGCAGTGCAGAGTCCGAGTGTGATCGCAGGTACGATTTTGGTGAATTCCGTAAGTTCAAAAGTATTAATTGATTCTGGAGCTACAAGTTCATTTATTTCTGAAGAATTTCTTGATAAGTTACATTATAAAATCGAATGGTTGGGTAAGACGTTAATTATAAAATTAGCGAATGACGACCAAGTTCCAGTAGATCGAGTATGTCCTGCATGTGATGTAGAAATAGCCGGACATCATTTTTCTGTAGACTTGATTCCTTTTAAGCTAGGAGAATTCGATGTCATTTTGGGAATGGATTGGTTAGCTTGTCATAATGCTCAGATAGATTGCACGAATAAGAAAGTCAAACTGCGAAATACGGAAAATGCGACAATAAAATTCAAGGGTGAAAAATAGCGGATTTTTAGTGAAATTTCTCACCATAATGCAGACTAAACGATTTCTTCGACAAGGTTGTGAGGTGTACATAGCTTACGTGTTAAATACTGAGAAAGGAAGTCCTAAAATAGAAGACATTCCAGTTGTAAGTGAATATCCGGACGTCTTTCTAGACGAGCTTCCAGGGTTACCGCCAGATCGAGAAATCGAGTTTACGATTGATATAGCACCAGGCACAAAACCAGTTTCGAAATCTCCATATCGAATGGCTCCAGTTGAGATGAAGGAATTGTCAACGTAATTGCAAGATCTTCTAGATCGAGGCATCATACGACCCAGTGTATCCCCATGGGGTGCACCGGTGTTGTTCGTAAAGAAGAAGGACGGCAGCATGCGATTATACATTGACTATCGGGAGTTGAATAAGCTCACCATCAAGAATAAGTATCCGCTACCGAGAATTGATGATTTATTCGATCAGTTAAAAGGAGCCGCATGGTTTTCGAAGATAGATTTGCGATCAGGCTATCATCAATTGAAGATTAAAGCCGAAGATATTCCCAAAACTGCGTTTCGTACGAGATATGGGCATTACGAGTTTCTGGTAATGGCATTCAGTTTAACCAATGCGCCAGCAGCATTCATGGACCTGATGAACAGAGTATTCAAGAGGTATTTGGACAAATTTGTGATTGTATTCATTGATGATATCTTGATTTACTCAAGGACAGAAGAAGAGCATGTCGAACACTTGAGGATAGCTTTGGAAATTCTGAGGAAAGAGCAACTGTATGCGAAATTCTCAAAATGTGAATTCTGGTTAAAGGAAGTACAATTTCTAGGGCATATCATCAGTAGAGAAGGCATCCAAGTCGATCCAGCGAAGATTGAAGCTGTGTTAAATTGGGAAAGACCAAATACACCGACAGAAGTTCGAAGTTTCTTGGGATTGGCAGGATATTATAGAAGATTTGTTAAAGATTTTGCGAAAATAGCAACGCCGTTGACCAAGTTAACTCGAAAAAGTGAAAAGTTTGTATGGAATGATAAATGTGAAGAAAGTTTCCAAGAATTGAAGAATCGGTTAGTAACCGCACCGATACTGGTATTGCCAGACGAGCAAGGGAATTTCTTTATTTACAGCGACGCTTCGTATCGCGGGTTAGGATGTGTATTGATGCAGCACGGTAACGTCATCGCATATGCTTCGAGACAACTTAAACCTCATGAACAGAAATATCCTACGCATGACCTGGAATTAGCAGCGATCGTATTTGCATTAAAGCTTTGGAAACACGATCTCTATGATGAAAAATGCGAAATCTACACAGATCATAAAAGTCTGAAGTATATCTTCACGTAAAAGGAACTGAACATGCGTCAACGTCGATGGCTGGAATTGATTAAAGATTACGATGTTACGATCAGCTATCATCCAGGAAAAGCAAATGTTGTGGCAGATGCGCTAAGCAGAAAAGAAAGATTGAATTTGTTAACTTCATGTGAAGAATTAGCTAAGGAATTTGACAAATTGGAAATCAAAATTCGTATTCCCAATGAATCTGTAGAAGCTATTTACACTATAAATTTCCAACCGGAGTTGCTAGAGAAGATTCGCCGCTGTCAAGAAGAAGTGATGAGTCAAGATGATGACTTAACGGGAGAAGAGATTACAACTCAGAAGGATAATGAAGGAATTTTACGCTTTGCATCGAGAATCTGGATTCCTAACGTGGCAGAATTAAAAGAAGAAATATTGCGAGATGCGCACAATTTGAAGTATTCCATTCATCCAGGAAGCACAAAAATGTATCGCGATCTGAAAGAAAACTTTTGGTGGCCGAATATGAAGAAGGAAATAGCAGAATGGGTGAGTAAATGCTACACATGCCAGAGAGTCAAAGCGGAACATCAACGTCCGAGCGGATTATTACAACTGTTAGATATTCCAGAATGGAAATGGGAACATTTAGCGATGGATTTTGTGGTAGGACTACCAAGGACTAAAGCAAATCATGATGTGATATAGGTGATTGTGGATAGACTCACGAAGTCGGCACATTTTCTACCGATTAACGAAAGATTTTCGCTTGACAAGCTAGTGCACATGTATCTCAAGGAAATTGTGATGCGACATGGAGTTCCGATATCTATCGTGTCTGATCGAGATCCTCGTTTCAACTCAAGATTTTGGAGACAATTTCAAGAGTGTCTCGGAACAAAATTAAACATGAGTACCGCTTATCATCCGCAAACCGATGGGCAAAGTGAAAGAATTATCCAAACCATTGAAGACATGCTACGAGTTTGTGCGATTGATTTTGAAGGCAGTTGGGATGAGCATTTATCTTTGGTGGAATTTTCTTACAATAACAACTACCACGCCAGCATTGGAATGCCATCGTATGAAGCATTATATGGAAGGAAATGCAGATCACCAGTATATTGGGATGAAGTTGGAGAACACAAGATTTTGGGTCCAGAATTAATCCAACAGACTAAAGAAAATATTGAACTTATTCGAAAACGACTCGATGCAGCACAAAACAGGCAACGCAAATATGCAGACCAAGCAAGGAAGGATATAGACTATCAGGAAGGAGAAAACGTATTACTCAAAATATCGCCATGGAAAGGATTGACCAGATTTTGCAACAAGGGTAAATTGAAACCACGATACGTCGGACCGTTTGAAATTTTGAAGAAAGTGGGAAAAGTTGCGTACGAATTAGCTTTACCGCCTCATATGCAACATATTCACAATGTGTTTCACGTGTCAATGCTTAAGCGATATAATCCTGATTCTAGGCATGTAATAGAGTATGAACCGATAGATATCCAACCTGATTTGTCTTTTGTAGAACAGCCGGTAAAAATTTTAGATCGGCGAGAAAAAGTGTTGAGTATTTTTAGTACGAGTGTCCCTATGGTTGAAGAATCAACCTGGGAACTCGAGAGTGAGATTTTAGAGAAATATCCTCATTTATTTTCATAAAAGATTCTGAGGACAGAATCCTATTAAGGGGGGAAGGATGTAACGACTGGGAAATTTACGTCTGTATTATATCATAATTATAATAAATTATATGTATTAATGTGTCATTTATGTGTAATTATCTGTGAAATCCTAATTGTTACATGTTACGTGCATTCTGTGTCATTTCTGTATTTTTAAGATATTTTTAAGATATTCTATTTTGCATTCATCGCTTTCATTTCAAACGTTTTACGACCCGAATCATGATTTTAAAGCTAGTATTTCAAATAAAATAATGGACCTTATTTTTGATCAAACGGCCTTTACCATCGCATTATTCTGAATATCTAGATATTTTATAAATTTTCTCGTTTTACGAAAAATAATTTTTTCGGGCCCCATTGAGTGTTAAAAACCCCACAAAAATCACATTTTTATTTTTATAAAATTTTAGGACTTTCATTTATATTATTTCTTTGCATTTTTGCATTATTCACAATTTTTGAGAAATTTTGGCATATATATTGCATATATAAAATATTTATAAATTAAATTTTAATACTCAAAAATTATAAAAATTAGGGCCAAATATTTTTATTTGATGTATAATTAGCCCCTTAATTTTATTTAGGAGTATTATTTTTACTACTATAAATAGCCTAATTATTCTATAATTATAATTAATAAATCATTAAAAATCAAAATTTTCTCTAAAATTCGGGTCAGGAAGAACAGGGGTGGGTCGGGTCGGGAAGAACAGGGTCGGGTCGAGAATTCAAGCCGTGATTTTGAGCAGATTACAGTACCAAATCTAGCAGTTCGAGTATCCAAATCGAAGGTTTTGATCTGTTCTTTCCATTTTTAGCATCAATTTCACGTTTTAATTCGTAGTTTTTGATTTTCAAATTCTAGGGTTTATGTTCGAATTAGGACTTTTTGATTTCATGGTTATTTTGATGTTTTGATGATTGATATAGCTTTGTTAGATGATTTACAGTTGATTCATGGTGTTTAATTGATCGAACGATGTCTGTATAGTGATTCGCGATTTCTAGGGTTTATGTCAGATTTTCAAATCACAACTCGATGATTTCTGTGCATATTTGATTCTTGATATGTTAGGGCTTTGATTGTATGTGTTCATAGCTTTAATTTCCACTATAGAACGTTGAGTTTGGTTTACAGAATCAAAAGATAGGTTTTTGGCCGGAGTTGAGTTTGGTTTTGATCGGAGAAATTGTTGCAGGGATGTTTTTGGTCGATTTTGGCCAGAAACAGATTGGGGGAGTAATTTGGAATGATTCGGGATCAAAAACGGTACCAAACGGTGTCCGTTTGGCCAGGAACAGAGTCGCCGGAGTCCGGGAAACCCACCGGAATCTGGAAATTTTCCGGTGAGTTCATCCCCGACCCGGGATGGTGACCCGGTTGCAACCCGATTTGCAACCCGGGTTTGATCTGAGTTTGTCAGGAATTGTTTTCTGACATATGTTTCTGGAATTTTAATTTTAATTTTATTTTTATTAATTTTAAAAAACAGATTTATTTATTTTATAAATTGATTAATTAATTATTTAATTAATTGATTTATATTATAAATAATTCTGAATTATTTTCTAAAAATCAGATTAAATTATTTTCTTAATTATTTATTATTTATTTATTATGTATTAACTATTTATTTTATTTAAAAATGATTAATTATTTTGATAATTAATCAAATAATTTCCAATAAATCATAATAAATTCATTTTAATTCCAAAAATTATAGAAAAATCATTTTTAATTCTGATTTTTCTTAAATAATTATTTAAAAATTATTTTTGAGTTTTAAAAAAATTTGTAATAATTATTTATAGTGAATAATAAATTGAATTATTAGTGTTTAATTGATAATAATTAGACCGTTAGTCCAATTCGAGTGAAACGAAAGCCTGTTGACTCAGAAAAATGAATTCTTTTCATTATAAATAATATTGATAGGGATAAATAAATTATGCTTGTATAATTTATACTGCATTAATTGTACAAGCTGTGGGCTGCTAGGCCCAATAAAAAGATATATGATACTCGGACCAGAAAGGTTAAGCCTGATGGACCAGATCAGGCCTGATGGAATAAAAAAGGCCCAAAAGCCCTGATTATTAATTAATTTCGTAATTAATTAATAAGGGACAAATCAGATGTTGAAAAGAGTCCCGATAAGGATATAAATCCTTGGAGATTAGCCTCAAGGGGACCTAAAAGGATAAGGAATCAGTTTCCTACTATCTAAGACTCCAAAGTCCATTCTAATTATGAGACTTGCCCACCAAGTCTCCTATACCAAGTCCAATTCAAGGACTCCCAACATCTATATAAGGGGTCTCACCCCCACTACCAAGAACTACGTTTTTTGGCTTGATTCTCTAATTCACAGAGATACGTAGGCATCTCGTAAAGGCAGATTGAGTCATGAAACACGAGAGCAGCCATTAAAGGCCTTGAGCTCCCGAATCTTAGTATTAAATACAGCAAGTAATAACCTTAGTTTTTTATCCACAACATTTGGCGCCGTCTGTGGGAATCACAACAACAACCATGGCGAGAACACAGAGAACAATTGGAGCTCTAGAGGAAGGAACACCATTAGAGACAACCCAGGTGATTTCATCAACCGTGGAGGTTCCTCCCCATTCAACTTATGCATCTACTCAGGAGGAAGCCCAGACAGGGGCAACTCAACCCCAGCTACAAGGGACAACTCCCCCGATTCAAGGTACGAATCCTCAAGTTCAACAAATACATATACCTGTGAATTCTCGACCCGTCGGGTATGAATATTCAACTATTGTTACTACTAACCCCCCTTATGGGATGCCCCTTCACCCTGAGGTTGGAGGAAGCGGATATGCTGGGCGAAGCGAAGCACGAGGGCGGTCGCCCCCCTATATACGAGGTTTGGATCCTATCCCTGAGGATCGGGAATTTTCTGGTCCATACACTGAGAGAGACTCTGAATCTTCGGATGATGAAGTGGCCCCGAGAAGGAGGCGTCCTAGAAAAGAGCCAATGGCCGATGGAAGGCAACGCCCCCAAAGCACCCCAGGGGCGAATCCCCAAGAAGTGCAGGAAAAGATCAGGGCTCATGAGGCTAAAATCCAAAGGCTGAGGCGTGATTTGGAGGCTCACCAAGCCACCAGACCCCACATACCTCCTAGGGGGAGAAATCCTCCTCCTATCATAGTCCTGGATGGTCCGGTAAGAAGAAGGGCTGCTGTCCCAAGAACTGATCCAAGCAATCTCCTTCCCCTTGGAGATCCTGATGATCCAACTCCACCCTTCACAGAAGAGATAATGAATGCCCATATCTCAAGGAAATTCAAGATGCCCACTATCAAAGCCTATGATGGCATGGGAGACCCCGCTAATCATGTTAGGACATTCTCTAATGCACTGCTGCTGCAACCCGTGAATGATGCTATAAAATGTCGGGCCTTCCCTCAAACCCTGTCGGGTATGGCTCAAAGATGGTACAGTCGCCTACCCCCAAATTCTATTGGATCATTCAGAGAATTAAGTCAGGCTTTTATTAAGCAATTCATCAGTGGAAGAGTCCATGAGAAAAGTTCAGCATCTCTTATGAGTCTTGTGCAGGGAGCTAAGGAATCCTTAAGAGATTACCTGAATCGTTTTACAAAGGAGGCTTTAAAAGTCCCAGACCTTGATGATAAGGTAGCCATGATAGCACTGCAACAAGGAACTAGGGATGAGTTTTTCAAGATGTCTTTGGCCAAACGACCCCCTGAGAGCATGTTGCGGCTCCAAGAGAGGGCAGGGAAGTATATCAAGGTTGAAGAAAGTATGAGGAAGACCGTAGTAAGTAATGAGCCCACTGGAGGCAAGAAACGAAAAACTGATTTGGAGTATATCGCTAAGGACAAATATCCTAGAACCGAACAAAACCCTGATTCAACCCCCAAGAAGGGAGGACCTGGGCAAAAGTTCACTGAATATGCTAAGCTGAATGCTCCCAGAAGTCAGATTTTGATGGAGATTGAGAAAGACAGAGATATTCGTTGGCCTAAGCCCTTGAAGGCTGATCCCGCCAAGCTAGATAAGGGCAAGTATTGCAGGTTTCACAAAGATATTGGCCATGACACCGATGAGTGTAGGCAATTGAAAGATGAAATTGAGTTTTTGATTCGAAAAGGAAGATTGAACAAGTATACTGGAGATGGAGGGGACAGAAATAATAATGGAAGGAAGAACTTTGAAGATCGTAGGAGGGACCAAGACGATCAGGGGCGAAACCCCCAGCCTAGAGGACCAGTTATAAACACCATTTATGGAGGGCCGAGACCTCGAGGGCCTGTGATAAACACGATCTTTGGAGGTCCAACTGCTGCTGGATTGTCCAAAAATTCCAGAAAGGCATATACTAGAGAGGTTATGCATATTGTTGGAGAAGCCCCGAAGAGGGCCAGGACAGAAGTAACATTGGCTTTTGATGATTCCGACCTAGAGGGTGTGAAGTTTCCCCATGACGACCCGCTGGTCATAACACCAATAATAGGAAATAGCCCGGTTAAGAGGGTCCTTGTGGATAATGGTGCTTCTGTGGATATCTTGCTCCATGACACCTTTCTAAGGATGGGGTATAACGACTCCCAGTTAACACCAACCGACATGCCGATATATGGATTTGCTGGAGTAGAATGTCCTGTGGAAGGGATAATCAAATTGCCAACCACCATAGGTACGGAGCCAAGGCAAGCAACGCAGATGCTGGATTTCGTGGTGGTAAAGGCTAGTTCAACTTATAATGCTATCATGGGGAGAACAGGGATACATGCCTTCAAGGCAGTCCCCTCTTCCTACCATTCAGTCATGAAGTTTCCCACCCGAAACGGGATTGGAGAAGAGAGAGAAGATCAAAAAATGGCTAGAAGCTGTTATGTGGCCTCTTTGAGGGCAGATGGAGTCGGGGGGCAGGTTCTTCCTATTGAAGATATGGATGTTCGAGAAAATGATGAGAATAGAGGAAGGCCAGCAGAAGAATTGGTTTCGGTTCCTTTAGACCCCGAGAATCCTGAGAGGACGACTTTCATTGGAGCCATATTAGAGGAGCCCCTTAGAGGGAAGTTAGTGAAATTTTTGCAAGAAAATAGTGATGTGTTTGCATGGTCAGCAGCTGATATGCCAGGCATAGACCCGGAGTTAATTACTCACAAGCTAAACGTAGATCCAAGCCGGAAGACAGTGAAACAAAAGAAAAGAAATTTTGCCCCGGAAAGACAAGAGGCTATAAAGCAGGAAGTGGAAAAGCTCTTAGAGGCTGGTTTCATTGAGGAGATTCAATTTCCGGAGTGGTTAGCAAACCCTGTAATGGTGAAGAAGGCTAATAGAAAGTGGAGGATGTGTATAGACTTCACCAATCTGAATGATGCATGCCCCAAAGACTATTTTCCGCTGCCTAGAATTGATACTTTGATTGATGCCACCGCTGGACATGAGATGCTGAGTTTCATGGATGGGTTTAGCGGATACAACCAGATCAAAATGCATAAGGATGACATTCTAAAGGTATCATTTATCACTGACTTTGGTGTTTATTGTTATCTTGTTATGGCGTTTGGTCTCAAGAATGCAGGAGCCACCTATCAAAGGTTGGTGAATAGAATTTTTAAGGATCTTATTGGTAAGACTATGGAAGTCTATGTTGATGACATGTTAGTCAAGAGTCTAGTAAAGACTGATCATATAGCCCATTTAAGGGAAGCTTTTGAGGTCCTAAGGTACCACAAGATGATGTTGAATCCGACGAAGTGTGCTTTCGGAGTAGGATCTGGAAAATTCTTGGGATTGATGGTCTCGAAGAGGGGAATTGAGGCAAACCCCGATAAAATAAAGGCAATCCTGGACATGGAACCCCCCAAAACTGTCAAGGATGTTCAGAAGCTCACAGGAAGGGTTGCTGCGTTAGGACGATTCATCTCCAAGTCAGGAGAAAAGTGCTTGTCATTTTTCAAGTCACTAAAGAACATCAAAGACTTTGTATGGAGTGAGGAAAATCAGAAGGCATTTGAAGAGTTAAAGAAGTATATGGGCCAGGCCCCGTTGTTGGCCAAGCCAGTTCTGAATGAAGTTTTATTCTTGTACTTGGCTGTTTCAGAGAGCGCCTTGAGCGCCGTGTTGGTTAAGGAGGAACTGAAAGTCCAGAAACCCGTATACTATGTCAGCAAAATTTTGCATGGTGCTAAGTTGAATTATTCAGCCATTGAGAAATTCGCTTTAGCCTTGGTAATGGCTTCAAGAAAGCTGCGTCCTTATTTTTAAGCTCACCAAATTGAAGTGCTAACAAATCAGCCACTGAGAAATATCATTCACAGTCCCAAGGCAAGTGGGAGACTGATTAAGTGGGCAATAGAGTTGGGAGAGTTCGATCTCAAGTATAAGCCACGTACGGCCATAAAAGCCCAGGTACTAGCTGACTTCGTGGTGGAATGTACCATACCCAACCAAGAAGTCGGGGGGCAGGAAGATACCATACCTCAAGACAAGGGAGTCGACAATGGGGACAAGGAGAAAGAATATTGGGTTCTCTATTTTGATGGAGCATCAAAGACAAATTCCAGTGGAGCAGGGTTGGTTTTGCAAAGCCCTGATGGATTCTTAATTGAGTATGCCATGAAGCTAGACTTCCCAACCACAAACAATGAGGCAGAGTATGAAGCCCTGATTGCTGGCCTTGGTCTAGCTGGGACACTTAGAGTCAAAAACTTAAAGGTCTGTGGAGACTCGAAGCTGATCATATCCCGGGTAAAGGGAGAATTTGAGGCAAGGGATGATACGATGGCTAAGTATGTTCGCCTAGTAAGGGTTGTGATGACCCAATTTAATGAATGCCATGTTGAACACATTCCAAGGGAAGAAAATGCTAAAGCAGATGCGCTATCAAAGTTTGCTTCATCTGAGATTGAAGAAAGTTCAGGAAGTGTGTACTTCCGTGTTTTGAAGACACGAAGCATAGATGTTAAGCTTGTGGCTCCCATAGGCTTGGGGACGTCATGGATTGATCCCATCAAGGCTCACATTCAGACCGGTTGGTTGCCAAGCGATGCAATTGAGGCACGGAAATTAACTGTTCGAGCACTAAGGTACTCTTTGATAGATGGGATTCTATATAAAAGATCTTTCGTGGTTCCTTACTTGAGGTGTCTCAGGCCCGATGAGGCACGCTTAGCTCTTGAGGAAGTGCATGGAGGTATTTGTGGGCAACACTTGGGGGGCAGGGCCTTGGCTCATAAGATAACCCGTTTAGGCTTCTATTGGCCAGAAATGATGGCTGATGCCAAAGAATATGTAAAGAAGTGTGATCGCTGTCAGAAGCATGCACCAGTCGCCAGACAACCCCCCGAGATGCTGACCTCTATCAACTCACCTATTCCCTTTGCTATGTGGGGGATGGATATTCTAGGGCCTTTTCCTATGGCCACAACACAAAGGAAGTTTCTGATGGTAGCCATTGATTATTTCACCAAGTGGATCGAAGCCAAACCTTTGGCCAAAATCACAACTAAGCAGGTTGCACAATTCCTGTGGGAAAACATTATGTGCCGATATGGAATTCCCCGTATCCTCGTCACTGACAATGGAACACAATTCAACAATGAGGAATTCAAGAAGTATTGCGAAGAAAATGAAATTGAGTTACGGTTCACCTCTGTGGCTCACCCGCAAGCCAATGGGCAAGCGGAGGTAGCAAATCGGATAATCCTGGATGGACTAAAGAAGAGGATCGAAAAGTCAAGAAATAATTGGGTGGATGAGATACTTCCCATATTATGGGCCTATAGGACTACCTGTAGAGTCACGACAGATGCAACTCCTTTCATGTTGGCATATGGGGCAGAAGCAGTAGTTCCCGTGGAGATATCACATTCCTCTCCAAGGATTCAGGCTTTTGATGAAAAAGAAAATGAAGAAGGGCAGAAGTTAGCCCTGGATTTAATCGATGAAGTGCGAGATAAAGCACATGCAAAGATAGTAGAATATCAGAAAAAAGCTTCATTCTACTACAACTTAAGGGTTAAAGAGAGGTTTTTTAAACAAGGTGATCTAGTTTTGAGAAAAATAGAGGCTTCTGGTGTCGGACAGAAAGGAAAGCTCGCCCCAAATTGGGAAGGGCCGTACAGAGTCAAGAGCGTTCAGGGTAGAGGAACCTACAAGCTGGAAACTATGGATGGTTTTGAAGTCCCGAGGACCTGGCATGCACAAAACCTGAAGGTTTACTACGTGTAAGATAGGCTAAGTACGATTCTCACTTGTCATTGTGACAAATAGGTTTAAAAGCACCTGGAAGCTTTACTTGCGTAGAATTTTATATTCCAGTAGAATTTACAATGTCTAATTATTATTGATTAGGGTTGAACCCATGCTGTGTAAGGTTTTGAAAAACCAGACTTCATATTAAAGAGCTTGAAATTATTTCAATCCAAGGATGTTTAAGGTTCAAATGCATATTAAGATTGTAAAGTTAAAATAGAAAAAGGCAAGAAAAGCAACGTATAAAACATAACCCCGAAGGGTAACAAGTTCTGATATAAATAAAGTTCAAAAAGAAGATATACAAAAAGCTAGGCCTTGGAAGGCTGAGATTCCTCAGAACCACTATCCGAAGTCTCTTCGGAAGTTTCAGTCGTTTCTTCGGACGTCTCGGTCGTCCCCTCCGAAGTCCCTGTAGAAGTTCCCTCGGCAGGAGATGATGGCTGTTGAGGCGCTGCTTTGGGAGATTCTTCCACCCTGGCCTTCTTAGCGACAGGCTCGAATTCCTCCTCGGAGGAATCTTCCTCCTCTCCATCCTTGATCATGCCAGCAAGCTTTTCAGTAACACCTCCAAGCTCTGGAACCCGCACTGGGCAAGGAAAGGGCGACTGCTCAAGGACCTCGGGAAACTCATCCTGGATGGCCTCCACAGTAGCGTCCCAGCCTTCCTTATAGCTAATAGGATGAAGAAGGGCGTCATGCTCCACCATCAAGTCTTTGAATTCTTGAGTGTCCATCCAGCCATCAAAGGCTTTTTCCTTCTGCGCCTTCAAGATGACATTTTCAGCCCGGGCCGTCTCCAGGTCAGAAGTGGAAGAGGCCAATTGAGCTTCAAGGGCCTCAATTTTTTGATTGGCCTCCTCCAACTTCTTGTTGGCATCTTCCAGGCCAACCTTCCAAGCCTTGGCTTGGTGAATTGCCCCTTGAAAATGGGCGCTAGCCTGCAAGAGAAAACAGCAAAGGTTTAGAAAAGAAAGAAAAGAGAATTGTAAAAGGCATAAGTAAAGTACGTACCGTCGCCAGAGCTTGGGCTCCAAACAGCTCATTCCCCTCCAAGTCCTGTTGAAGGACAAAATCTTGATAATCCACCGGGGAAATGGAATGCTTAGACCATTCCTTGGACAGCGCCGTGCTGCCCATAATTGAGTCCTTGCCCCAGATCCCCCAAGCAGGTTGAAAATAGGCACCTGGCCTCTGCTTGGTGCGCAGAACTTGGCTGGGGCCTTCCTCATCTGGCTCCGTTGCCTGAAGAAGGAACTCCGGGAAGCGGTCACCCAGTCGAGGGTCCTTAAAGATCATCCCGGCCCTCTTCATCCTGGTTGTCTCCAGGTCCTTCGGCTTGGTAGCCTCCTCAATCTTCTCAGCCACTGCAACAAACAAAGTCAGTTGAAAATCAATGAAATAAAAGTGCAGGAAATAAAGGAGATAAGAAAGGGAACTTACTTTTCTTATTAACGGGCGAAAGGCCGCGTTCTACCAGGACGGTCTCCCGGATAAGGTCCCAACAGTGGGAAGTGTCGTTGTCTTGCGTAAGGAGGTTGAAACCTCTAGCCTCCTCCTCAGACAAAGTTATGTCATTCGGGCTCCCGTCCACGGCCAGCCCAAAGGATGATCGAAACAGGGAGCCCCAATCTCCACCTTCCCAAATAACAAACAAAAAATCTTTCTTCCACCCCAAGTTGTTGTCAGGGATGGACTTCCCATTCACGATATGGGGGATAGTGGGGCGCTGGTTGATAGAAACCCAACCCGGACTTTTATCAGGGCTGTTTTTGAACTGAAAAATCTTCCTGAAGACAGCAACAGATGTGGGGACGTTGTGCTTGGCGCATTGCGACAGATAGCACAGAATCAACCTCCAGGAATTAGGGGGAAGTTGGCAAGGGCTGATGCCCACATCAGCCAGTAGCAAAGGAATGAATGGATGAAAAGGGAGTCTAATACCTGCCCTTAGAGTATCCCTATAGACGCATAGCGCGTCCTTCTTCCACTGACAGGCCCTGTCGGCCGGACCCGCAAGAACCAGCTTAAAAGGCTCCTTGATTTTGAAGCAGCTGCTCAACTTTTCCAGCTCCTTGGGATCCCGTAAAGCACTGATATGATCGTGCGCGTCCAGATGCGCATCAGACGGATACTCGTCCCCTCGAGTGTTGATCATGTCGATTAAGGAAGTATACCTCGATCGAATAGGAAAATCGTTGGACTTTCTAGCCACGTTCATCTTGGCCAAACGGGTCATTCTTTTGTCAGCCATCTGAAAAAAAGTAAGGGGCACGTAAATAGGCTATCTTCAAGTGGCACACAATGGAAAAATAGACACGAAAAGCAAAGGGAGGAATCTTACCTGAAGAAGCGCTCCTGAAAAAGGCTTTGAGCTCCGACTTGCTGTTATTCCTCTGAGAATCTTAGCAGGAAGATGAAGAAGAAAACTAAGAAATGAGAAAGTGAGGAGTAATAGCCTTTCCTCATTCCTTTATATAAGAGGAAAAGGAAGTTGAAGGGACGAAAAGCCCATTGAGGACAAAAGCCCATAGGAAAAAGCCCAGAAAAAAGAATATTCCAGAATATTCCTAGGAATTCTAGAGCATTCTAAACAGGGTGTATTAAGCCCAGATCAATAAAAGAGGCCCAATAAGATTTTGAAAAGGCCCAATAAAAGAGGCCCAATAAGATTTGGAAAAGCCCAATAATAGAGGCTCATTAAAATTTAATAAGGCCCAACAAAAAAGGCCAGGCCCAAATCCAATTAGGATTTGGAAAATACAATACCCTAAATTAAAGCTAAATAAAGAAGGCTAGTGGAAGACCAGGAACCAGGTCGAAATCCAGGTCGTGAATCCTGCCCGAAATCTTTCGAGCAGACACCCGAAAATAATGGGTAAAAAAGACCAGAATCCAGGTCGAATTCCAGGTCGTGAATCCTGCCCGAAATCTTTCGAGCAGACACCCGAAAATAACGGGTAAAAAAGACCAGAATCCAGGTCGAATTCCAAGTCGTGAATCCTAGTCGAAATCCTTCGACCAGGAGGCAAGAAAATCAAAGAATTTTCGAACAGGATTCAGGTCGAAATATCGACTAGAATCCTAGTCGAAATCCTAGTCGATAGGCTCATGGCAAGAAGCTGGAATAACGGGACTGAATTGAGGTCGAAACTTCGACCAGGAATGAGGTCGAATAAACCAAGCATCATTAAAAACTCAGGTCGAAGTTCGACTAGGATCCTGGTCGAATTCCAGGTCGTGAATCCTAGTCGAAATCCTTCGACCAGGAAGCAAGAATATCAAAGAATTTTCGAACAGGATTCAGGTCGAAATATCGACTAGAATCCTAGTCGAAATCCTAGTCGATAGGCTCATGGCAAGAAGCTAAAAAAAAAAAAGAAAAAGAAGGTGGAATTTTCGACCTAGATCCAGGTCGAATTTTCGACTAGGATCCTGGTCGAATTCCAGGTCCTAGATCCAGGTCGAAATTTCGACTAGGATCCTGGTCGAGTTCCAGGTCGTGGATCCTAGTCGAATTCTTTCGACCAGGATGGCAAGGCTGACCCCTATTTTCGACTAGGATCCAGGTCGAAATTTCGACTAAGATCCTGGTCGAAAAAGGGTTGGAAATCTGAAAAATAGGGAAAATCCCAGAAAATTAGGGAAAAATCACAGAAAATTAGGGAAAATCCCAGAAAATTAGGGAAAAATCCCAGAAAATTAGGGAAAATCCCAGAAAATTAGGGGAAAATCCCAGAAAATTAGGGAAAAATTCCAGAAAATTAGGGAAAATCCCAGAAAATTAGGGAAAAATCCAGAAAATAAGGAAAAAATCCCGGAAATAAGGGAAAATTCCTGGAAATTAAGATAATTCCTGAATAAAAGGAAAAATTCATTGTAAATGTGTAGGTCGCTCCACACTTTACGGAAAAATGAAACCCTGTAAGGGAACGAATAGACTTAACTTCTGCGAAACCTAATCAATGTTTCCCAAAAGTTGGGGGGCAAATGATAGGGATAAATAAATTATGCTTGTATAATTTATACTGCATTAATTGTACAAGCTGTGGGCTGCTAGGCCCAATAAAAAGATATATGATACTCAGACCAGAAAGGTTAAGCCTGATGGACCAGATCAGGCCTGATGGAATAAAAAAGGCCCAAAAGCCCTGATTATTAATTAATTTCGTAATTAATTAATAAGGGACAAATCAGATGTTGAAAAGAGTCCCGATAAGGATATAAATCCTTGGAGATTAGCCTCAAGGGGACCTAAAAGGATAAGGAATCAGTTTCCTACTATCTAGGACTCCAAAGTCCATTCTAATTATGAGACTTGCCCACCAAGTCTCCTATACCAAGTCCAATTCAAGGACTCCCAACATCTATATAAGGGGTCTCACCCCCACTACCAAGAACTACGTTTTTTGGCTTGATTCTCTAATTCACAGAGATACGTAGGCATCTCGTAAAGGCAGATTGAGTCATGAAACACGAGAGCAGCCATTAAAGGCCTTGAGCTCCCGAATCTTAGTATTAAATACAGTAAGTAATAACCTTAGTTTTTTATCCACAACAAATATTAAAGCTTAATTTCTTCTAGAAATTAGTTGATTTTGTTACTTGTTTGATTATCAGTCGAAATACGTGCCAAGACGAGTCCGAAAAATTCTGGAAAAATGGGAAACAAGTCAAATAACGATCAGTTGAGAGATCAGCGAGTCGATTTTGGTTCTAAAAATTATTTTAACTATATAAATGATTATGTGCTTATGTGCTTATGTGTATTGCGTGGTTAAATTGAGTCTTATTTGCTAATACATAATACATGAGTCAGTCGTAAGCGCCTGGGTAGACATTAGGAACGGTGTGAAGTCGATTCAAGATGCAATTGAAGTACAAAATGACTTAACCATTCTATTTTGCTAACAGAAGCTAAGCCAGCAAGGCAGGTCGAGTAGGTGATAGACAAAAGTGATCTAATTGCTGTGAGTCACGCAGAAGGCAAGTTTTCCCCCTATTCTATTTTCAGAATATTGATATTTCTTCAGATGCTTATCACTGTTGCACTCTTTTGATTCTTGTTCTTACTCATTGATACACACTTGCTATTTCTTTGTTCATATTTTATTGGTGATATATTTTCAAGATTTTAAAACAGTTTTAACTTGATAAATATATGAGTGTTTAATTTTCAGGGTGCGGAATAAAAGAGTTATATAAATCAAAACACAAGCTTTTAAAACTTTCTGGTGGATTTGAAAGTATCCACCGAATATATATATATATATATATGTATGTATCGAATAAGAACCCTGTGAAGCTTGAATAGCTCACAACTGCTTACAAGTAGAACAAACAAACTACAGAGAAATTCTTGACAAGTACAGCTTTTTCTATCTCTCTTTGAAATGTGTTTGCTTAGTTGAATGTTCTACTAGCTACACTTGGTTTATATATCACCAAGTTTACATGATAATAAGACAAGATAATAAAACAAAACATATCTAGTCTAACTACATGCTACTTCACTACTCTATTCCAGCATCTTTAAATATCTTCACAATTGCATGGAAATGGTAATGCTTATTTGTTCTCAATTTCCTGCTCAACAGGCTGCCACATTCCTTTTACAAACACCCAACGCATGTGATTGTGTTTTCATTGTCAACAGATATTTAAATTTGATCATCCGTCGGGTACATGTTTGTCATCCGTCGAGAAGCTTTGTTGATCATCTGTCAGGTAGCTTTGTTGATCATCCGTCGGGTAGCTATTTGTCACTTGAATCAATTTCACTTATACAGAATTACAAGACATCTCATATTTATAATTAATCAACCTATTCTGCATATCCACTAGTAGTCAATATGACTCATATACTCCTACAGAATTAACACAAAGTTGTTTGCATAAATTTGCTACAATACTTATTTGTTACATAAGCTACTCACCCGGTGGATGTCAAATTGTCATTCGTCAGGACTATATTAAATCATCCGTCGGGACTATATTTGATCATCCGTCGAGTGCTACAAAATTCACTAAGTTAAATCTACTAAGGTGTTTTGTTTAATTTATCATCAAGTTCACAATATATTCCTAACAATCTCCCCCAATTTATTTCTACTGGAATTGTAGCCATAAATTAAGAGAAACTTGATGATAACAAAATAACCTAAAAATACAAATTGTAAGGTAGTAAATGAAACTGATAAGTACTACATTATTTACTGAAAATTGAACAAAGCAAAGTATACAAAGAAGTTTCTCACAATAATTATCAAGGTGCTCCTCTAGTCTGAGCAAATAAGTCTATTTCCTTGATTGTCTGGATTTCTTCCCAAGCCTCCTGTTGTTCTCTTCTTTCTAATTTTGGAGTTGTCTGTGGAACTCAAGTTCATTAGCTTCTAAGAGATTTAGCATTTCTTGCATTTCCAAAAGAGTCTCATTGCTAGAGATACTAAACTGGTCCTCCAATCTGAAGAATCTTCTTACTACCTTTTCATCCCTGAATTCCATCAGCCAATAAGGCCTCAAATGCACTCTCTATCCTGTGAAGGGAATTGATAGAGTTTTTGGTAGTGCATATTTAGCTTTATTACTCCTCAGCTCCTCAATCTTCTTTAGAACTAATCTACTTGCAGTCACATTGTATCCAAAGTTCTTTTTGAAAGATGAGTAGATCTTTATTAGAACATATTGGCTTTCTAGAAGAATCCTGTGAAGTGGCCATATTATCTCTTTTCTTCCCTTATATTTAAATACCAACCTTTCAGGAAGATGTCTGTGAGCATCAATTCCTCTTACTTCTTCCAATTCATCTAAGTAGAGGTTTATATCAGAGAACTCCTTGATGTCACAGATGTATAACAAATATCCCTTGTTGACTATAGATTGAGATTTGGTTAGGGTCTTGGATCTGAGAGTCACAGGCTTCACTTTCTTGCTTGCTCTAGTCTTTGTCTTCTTTGGCTTGTTAAAGATTGGAAGTTTAGTTCATGAATTGCCAAACTATCCAGTCTACTGGATCATCATTTATGTAATATCCGGGATATATCGTGTAATTATTTTTACTATTATATAATTATTATGTGTGTTCAGTATCTATTCAGTGAGTTAATTGTTAAAGTGTTATCTGTACTTGGTTATTCAAAAATAATATTAATTGAGTATTTTAATTTTTATATGTCCAAAATAAAATATAGATAATTGTCATATTTCCCTAATTATTTTTATGTTGGTTTATGGATTTATAAGAATCATCTGAAATTTCTAAAATCTTTTTCCGGGTAATTAAAATCTATTTTATAAAAACGAGAACCAACCGACGTCAACCGTTGTTACGTTTTTGGAACCCGAAACTCTTTCGAGAACTCCTTCCTAACCTAATTGTAATATTCCAAGCATATTCCATATTTCGACTTTTTCGATCCGGCGTACGGTTTGTCCTGCGCGGGTCCCGGCGCAACATTTTCGATACAATATTCGTTTCGGTAAATCAATAAAACCCGTATTTTCGATAAACGGGAGCTTTTTATTAAACTATCACAATTATCACTTCGTAATACGTGTAACCAGGCGCTGAGACCAAGACCGCAGTACAAATTGTACTGATTTGGATAATTATCCCGAAAACCGATACCGTTTGGATCAGTTTTTACAAATAAACGTACCGTTTTATATCCGGAATGATCCAACGGGATACTAATTTTCCGTAATTATAAATAGCCTTTTACCGTAATTTATTTCATATCAAAATCATTTGCAGACAGATAATTATATAATTTTCAGAGAAAAACCCTAATTTCCTAAAACTGTTCTAAGAATCAAACAAGCATTTGGAGGTGTTATTGAATTCGGTTTGGAAAGCTCGAGTAACCAATCTGAAGGTCTTGAAGAGCTCTACCAGATTCTGTAATCCATACACCTGCAGAAATCAATGTTATTTTTCTAAAAATTTATTTATTTTTGAATTTATTTTATTAAAAATATGAATTTTTGTTCGGATGATTGTTTGTATGATTTGATGATTCATGTTGTAGAGCTTGTTTTCCTGATGATTTTCATATGTCATACGTCTGATTTGGAGTTCAATAACATGTTCAAATTTGAGTTTGATTTTCGAATTTTAAAATTAGGGTTTATAACCCGTATGAATGTTCTTAATTAAAATTTGGGGGTTTCTTATTATGTGATAGATTGATGTTGTGTTATAGTGGGTTGTGTTCTCTGTGAAATTTGCAATCTAGTCGTATAAGTTTCATGAACCAACGAGGTCTGTAGAGAAGGGAGTTGTGTTTTGAAGTTTTCCGATGTTCGCCGGAAACTGGAAAATTTCACAGCCAAATTCCGGCCAACTCAGGGATTGTTAGGTTGTTTTGATTACATCGTTGTGTTCCTGGTAACCTGTAGATGTGATCTGGAGGTGTTGGTGGGGTGAGGACGCCGGGAACGTGTTCTCCGGCCATCCCCGACTTTTTCCGGCGACTGGACTGCAAAATTGCAGTTTGGTCCCTGCAGTTTTGAAACCGATGCAGTTTGGTCCCTGTAGTTTCCAGACTTTGCAAAAATTGGATTTCTGTTTTAAAAATGTTTAAAAATCATATTTCCTATTTATTTTTATTATAAAAATTCGTTTTTAATTTCTGAAAATTCTAAAAATTATTATTTTAATTCTGAAAATTATTTTTAATTCACAAATAAATCTAAATTAATTAGATAATTAATTTCAGTTAATTTCTAATTGATTAATTGGTCAAATAATTCGAAAATTAATTGATTAATTAATTTAATTAATTATTAATTGATTTTAATTAATTATTTAATTAGATTTAATTATTTAAAAATGATTTAAAAATTCTGAAAAATAGTTTCGAGCTTTAAAATATTATTCTAAATTATTTCCCAGGCTCGATAATTATTCTAAAATTATTTCGGAGCCAGAATTGGCCAACCGAACCCTGTTTATTAACCCGAAATTGATCCAACGACCCGTTTTAATTCCGAAAAATGTTTTAAAAATCATTTTAAATACCAGAAAGCCTATTTATGACCCGAGACTTCTTTATAAATAATATATCATTGATTACGTGATGTATTATGTGCTATATGTGACTTGTTAATTGACTATCAGTCTATATATTCGGTGTTTACTTGATTATTGCATAACTTTCAATCCGTTAATCGGATTTGGGTAAAACGAAGGGTAGATAGAAGTATGTGTTGAATAGAATTCCATGAGTACATTATTGATAGATGCTTATGATATGTAAGCAGAAGAGGCAAGGCATAGGAAAGGGAAACATTTAGTTGAGGAGTAAGACGATTGTGATTGGAAGCGAGTGCAGTGTAGTAAGCTAATATCAGGCAAGTATTCCGAACTTTCTCGAAATATTGTAATACGTGATAGTCTTTTTGATATTGCAAGTGCCTTGAAGCACTGAAACCTAAACTCTGATTCCAGTTATTGTTCTTGAGCCATAAACCTTATTCTTTCTAGACCATTGATTGTTGTATACCTAAACACAAATCTCAAGTATACGATATTACTCCACAAATACATGTAAACAAAATCCCAAACACTGAACTGAATTACTTGTACATTCAATCATTGTATTCTATGCTTTGAAAGCCCAAATCTTTGAAACCCTGAAATGTTGATTCCTTTGTTATCCAATTCTTTCATTACCCAGCATCCAAGCTTTTAAATTGCCTTATTGATCCTTACAAGGATTTAAACCCTTTCATTGTTAAACATTTATTGTTGTTAATGATTTCGGTTATTGTTTATTATTGCATATTCTGTTGTTATGTTAGAATTGGATTGTTTTTATAAAATTGTGGACCAGATTCGTGGTCAGACCATATAATGGTCAAGTTAGGCCAATGTGTGCCTTGGATCCAGTAGTTAGAGCAATGCTGTGTGCCTTGCTCGGGGTTAGTGCGTGACTGATCAGCAGCCTAACCTTGGTTTTTAAATTAAAAGTATAATATCCAATTCTAAATCATAATCCAATATTCACTTGATATCATAATCATATTCACCTGATGATCATTATTCTCAGTTTTGTCATTGTGACTTGCTGAGCTAGTTAGATCATTTGTGCGATGTTGTTTATATTCTTTCCAGTTAAAAAGGAACCAGTTGGTAGCGAGGATCCCCATTCCAGCGCGAGAGCTAGGGATTCAGGTTGAGAAAACTGAGCTAGTAGGCTTCTTTTGGGATAATTTAAGTAAAAGTTTGTAATAATGTTTAATACTCAGTTTGAGTTTGAAATAGTTGGGATTTGAACGGTTTGTAATATATTAGTGTGTTTGGCTTGTGTGCATACTTTAACCTGTTGCGGTCCGTGGTGGTTGGTAAGTAGGGTCACTGCATATATTATTATTATCTTTATTGTTGTTATAAGCAGGTTATAATTAAGGTGTGTGTGTGGACCCCAAACTTCTGACCCGGGTTTGGAGGGCGCCACAATTTGGAATTATGAGTTCACCATAAATATTCCTTGCATTTCGTGCTAATTTAAAAATTTCTTTTGTTTGGATCCACCACCTTGAATTCTTCATATACCATTGAGGGTTTTGATGTCTGAGTTGAAGTTGTAGACTTTTTGGGAATGTAGTCATCCATTTCCTCATCACTGAAGTCCAATTTTCTTTTAGAGTGGAACTTGTATTTGAATCTTATTTTCTGTTGTGGTTCATCTTACACTTTCTTAACTTGAGGTTCAGCAATCACATATGGTTGTGCAGAAATCTCAGTTGTGGTCTTTACAGCTTGAATTTTGGCCAAGATAGCAGCTTACTTCTTTTTTTATTTAAGCTTCTTAGCATCCAGAGCGGATTGCTTCTTTTCTTGCCTGATTCTTTCTTTCTCTTCCTTTTTAGCTTCCACAAACATAGGGTGTCCAGCCACCACACAAATTTCCTTACCATTTCTGTAAATCTTGGCTAATCTTCTTTTTAAGTGCTGAATCAGCTGGATCTTTGTAAAATACAATTGACCTAGCCAACAACTTCTTCTCATCTGGCCTAGGTGTCTCATACACAATATCCATAGGATTTTTGTCTGAAAACTTTGAGTAGTTTCTTTTAGGCTTCATGATCAGCTTTGCTTTTGGAGATTTGATACACGATGTTTGACCCTTTTCCAGAGAATTTAAACTCATTTCATTCACAGAGATGTGCTTGACTTGAGAATGATGATTAAAGACTTTGTCTGGTATTTGAATTGGTCCAAATTTCTGTTGAATTTATGCATCTATTTTCCTCCATTTTTCTTTTAATTCCTTCTCAGCTGCTGCTACATCAATCTTTAGCAGTTTGTCATTTATTTCCAGTTTTGCTGCTGCTAGATTTATGATGTCAATGCTGTCCATGGATGGTGGCTTTGTGAAAGCAATTGTTGGCACAATTACTTTGTTGACTTGGATATTGAGTTGTTTTCCCCCCTCAATAGATGAGCCTTTCTCCCCCTTTTTGTTAGCGTCAAGTTGGAGAGTGGAAGGGAGTTGAGCAGCCACCAACTGTTAGAGCAGAGCAGTCTGAGTTTCTTGATTAGCAAGTATCTTGCCCATTGACCTCTCCATATCAGATAATCTAGAGTTAATGGCCTCAACCTTTCTATTGAGATCAGCCTCATTCCTTAGCTTCTAAGCTATCTCAGTTATGGTGGTTCCAGGAAGTCTAGCATCCAACCTTACAATGAAATCCTGTTTTACTTCAGAGACTTCCTGTTTGATCTCATCCACACTCTGACTGTATTGGAGAGCTTGAATATTATGCAGCTGGAGTGCTTCAAGATGTGCTGAAAGTATCCTCTTTGTGCTGGCTATTGTAGATGTTTGAATGGTTGTTTGGGTGTCATGAATTAGCTTGAATAGTGTTAATTGGAGATGTGAGTAGGAACATTGTTTGGTTAGCATCCAGGCAGGAACATCTGCATCTCCCCCCATGCTCATGATGTCTTCCTCATCATCCCCACCAGCATCCCCAAATGAATCTTCAGCCAGTTCAAAATCACTTCCAGTAGTTGAGGGCATAGCAGTGATTGCATCATTTGCTCTTTGTAGAGATTGAGTAGTGTGCACCAAATTGAGTATCTTTTCAGCCTCTTTATTGCCCTGTACAGCTAGAGTTTGATAAACTGTAATAGGATGAGTAAATGTCTCAGCATCTAGGGAAATATAATCTATGACAGCTTGATATTCTTGCTGAAATAGTCTTTTCCTTTCTGCATCACTGACATTCATTAACTCACTAGCAATGGTATCCATCCTTATCTCTCCAGTGCCTGCATTTCTCTCAATATCTCTCTCTTTTTGCATCAAGGGTTCCCCTTGGCTTCCCACCCTCACACCCTCACCTTCACCATCTAAGGTGGGACTCCTCTCACTCACTTTTACCAGTCCTGAAGAAATGGACTGTATTTGTTCATTTATATTCTCTCCTTTTGCCTGGGAGCAACCCAACCTATCACTCAAATCACTCCCTTCCCTCAGTACTAATAGTGATTGTAGTACTACTAAGTCCTCTGCATTTATGATAATTGAAGAAATTTGAAGTTATGCAAAGACTCCCGACGGATGATGAATATCCATCAGGACAGTAGTATGGCTATCCGACGGATGACTGTTGTTAGGCTTATCCGTCGGGATACAATCACTACTTGACGAATGATGAATATCCATTGGGATAGAATAAATGAATGAGTTTAGAGTAGAGACTATTTTAGAATCCGTGCAGATTGATGAAAATTTAGGCACAGATGTCTCAACAGACTCAGAAAGAAATGGCAAGTGAGCCAACAAATTATCTAAAAGATGATGCTCACTTGCTTGGATTTTTGGCTTCTCCAAAAGAGTTAAAGATGGAGAATTTGGAAGTGATGTATTGATCATGTCAACATCCAGTGAGTGTGTGGGTGAATTTGGTGTTTCAGGTGCTTCAATTGTTAAAGATTTTGGCTGTGACTCCACATTTATTGGAGCCACATCAATCTGACTTTGAGATGGTGCAGTGACTGGGTCTTTAGCTCCAGTTTGCACTGTGCGTGTTCCCTGTGCATCCTCAAGGGTTTTTTATCTTTTCTTTCTAGCATAAGTCTGTGGTGAACTTGTGTCCCTAGCCCTCTTGATCTGTGCTCCTGGTTGGGAGCTTGTTTCAATAGTAACATCCTTTTGGAAGGATGAAACTAGAATTGAACTTATTTCCAGTTTGTTGGGAAACTGTGGTGTGGCTAGGCTTAGGTACACTCATCTCACCAGCCTTATCCTTAGGGTTTCTTTGATTTTTACCTTGTCCCTCACCTTGCTCACTCACATTCCCCTCTTTGTGTTTAGTAGATATTGCAACTGATTTTCACTCACCTTCCCCTCTTTGTGTTTAGTAGATATTGCAACTGATTTCTTTTGAAAGAAACCAGAGGGGGCTTTCTTAGTTTTGGGTTTAGAAATTGTTGTTTTGGTAGCTTGGGTAGGTATCTGTTGGGTCATTGACACAGATGTCATTGCTACACTTGAAGGCAAAGAAATGTGTGATGTTGGAAGAGTGGAGACAGTGGTGCTTACCTCACTTACCTGAGTTCCATCCATGATTGGAAAGTAATAGAGGGGCACCTTTTTATGGTGATTTGCCCTGTTGAGATCAACAATGACTCTCCTTTGTTGAACCCAACAATTTAGGTTGTTGGTTGGGTTCTCAACAGCAATATTCTCAACATGATGGTTAGCAAGCATCATAAAAAATCTAGCATAATAGACATTTTTACCTCTCTTATTAAGCTCTCCTAACTTATAACCTAACTCAAATAAGACCAAGTCACTGAAATTAAAGTACTTATCAGTAACTAGCATGTAAAGCATGAAAATGTTAACAAAGTCAAAAATGCTAATTTTACCAGAGAAAACTTTAGTTACCACATCACACAGATAACTCCATTCGTTTCTAAGACCTAACATCCTAATTTCACTTATCTTAGAGGTAGAAAGTGCATAGCCCATGGAATTTAGCATGTTAACTATATCAGTGTCTGTATGTGGAACAATAGCAGTATTATCTGGAATTCTAAAGCATGCTTTGACAATGTCACTATTAATGCAAAACGGCTTACCTTTGAGAGTGAAAGTTATGGTCTTGTCAGTAGAGTTATACACTGCAGTTGTCCATATCTCCTCCACAACTTTAGAGTAGATTGTGGGTGATTCCAGCATAGCATAACTGAGTTTACAACTCTTCACAAAATCCATCATCTTGTGAAATTCTCCAGACTGAGGAATCTCCTTATTTTTAGTGCTACAAAGTTGTTTTTTTCATAGATATATCCGGATTGAGACATGATTTTGACTATTGGTGCCATTGTTAGAGAATGAGAAATTTGCAGAGAGAATATTTTCTTTGGATAAGAAAGGAAGTTAGAGCACTTGATTTGAGAATGATAAAAGAGTAGAATAAAAATGAATTCTGCTTTTATACTATCTCAGAAATAAACTGTCAAAAATAATAAAGTAAAGTAAAATAACCAATCAAAATAGCCCAAAATAGCCGTTTAAAAAATAAATAAACTGTAAAAATTCTGTCATTTATCCATCATGTTATACTTACAAACTTTAAGTATACTCGATGGATAATGTTCAGAGTTTTAACGACTCAGATTGAGACAATCTGACGGATAAGGATAAATTAGTTATCCGTCGGGTTATAAAATAATCTAGAAAAGTAACTGATTTTTATTAACAAATAATCATCCGAAGGATGATCAAACTCGATGGATAATAAACATCCGTCGGGATATAAATTTTGACAGCCAAAATTTCATCCAAAACAAAAAAAACAATTAAGTTTCTGGCTGCATTATAACTTGCAAAAATATTTGAAATGATTCAAGAATAATTAAGCATACATAACTCACTTACCAACCTTAAGAAGGTGGATTCATCAAGTGGCTTGGTAAATATATCTGCAAGTTGCTTTTCACTTGGAACAAAATAAAGTTCCACAGTACCATTCATCACATGTTCCCTAATGAAGTGATACTTGATGTTTATGTGCTTTATTCTTGAATGTTGCACTGGATTTTTAGTGATGGCAATTGCACTTGTGTTATCACAGAAAATGGGAATTCTGTCCACTTGTAGACCATAGTCCAACAATTAGTTTTTCATCCACAAAATATGTGCACAGCAACTTCCAGCAACAATATATTCAGTTTCAGCTGTGGAAGTAGAAACTGAATTTTACTTTTTACTGAACCAGGACACAAGCTTGTTCCCTAGAAATTGACAGGTTCCTGTTGTACTTTTCTGTCTATTTTACAACCCACATAATCTGCATCTAAATAACCAGTTAGATCAAAACCAGAATCTCTAGGGTACCAAATGCCAAGTTTTGGTATTCCCTTGAGATATCTGAAAATTCTCTTAATAGGTACCAAGTGAGATTCTCTAGGATCAGCCTGAAATATAGCACAAAGACAAGTAGCAAACATTATATCTGGCCTACTAGCTGTTAAGTATAGAAGTGAGCCAACCATGCCTCTATAGCTTGAAATATCTAAAGACTTTTCAGTAGTGTTTAATTTAAGCTTAGTTGCAGTGGTCATGGGAGTTTTTGCAGATGTGCAATCCATTAGATCAAACTTCTTCTTGCTAGAATCTGACTTTCTACACTCATTGGAAAAATGCCCTGCCAAGCCACATTTGAAACATTTGAATTTGGATTTATCAACCATGTTTCTATTTGGGTTGGCTGCTCCAAAATTCTTTTTGAATTTGAGCTTGGCAAATCTTCTGGATAGGAATGCTAAATGTTCATCAATATCATCCATGTCATCTTGGCTCAGGTGATCTTCATTTTCAGCTGTCAGCCCTTTACCCTCGCTTTCACAGACATTTGATGTAGACTCAACAGTTTCTACCTTCATCTCTTTCTCTTTCTCTAACTCATCAACCAGTTCTATGTACCCTCTTTTCTTCCTTCCTTTCTCCATCCTCTCAGCTTGCTCAATTTCAAGCTTATAAGTTTTTAGGATGCCATACAGTCTCTCCAAGGTGAACTCCTTGTAATCCTGTGAATTTCTCAATGAGACTGTCAGTGGCTTCCACTCTTTTGGAAGAGATCTAAGGAACTTGAGGTTAGAGTCTTTTGTTTGATAGACTCTTCTATGCAACTTTAGAGCATTTAGTAGCTTTTGAAATCTACTAAAAATATCAGTGAGAGACTCACTTTCTTTACAGTGGAAATGCTCATATTTCTGAATTAGCAGCTGCATCTTATTCTCCCTTACATGCTCGGTACCATCACACATAATCCGGATTGTGTCCCAAACCTCTTTGGCAGTTTTGCAGTTAATGATGTTATCAAACATATCACCATCAACTCCATTGAATAATATATTCATGGCCTTCTTGTCTTTCCTGACTTGCTCAATATCAGGATCTGACCATTCATGCCTAGGTTTGGGAACAGATGGTTCATTGCCTGTTGCAGCTCTCATTGGTACATGAGGACCTCTCTCTATGTAATCCACATAGGCCTCATCTTGGGAAAGAAGATGTACGTGCATTTTCACCTTCCAGTGGTGATAATTATCTTTGTCCACAAATGGAATTTTGACTCCAACATCCTTATTGTTCATCTTGCTATTTGTTGTGATCTTTACACTCTTTGTACTTCAAGAGTTTGCTCTGATACCAATTGTTATTCCCTAACAATACAACAAGAATTACAGAAGGGGGGTTGAATATAATTCTGGATACTTTTTCAAGATTTTAAATGTTAGGTCACACAACACTGTAGAAGAGGGTTGAATATAGTATTTAAAGCACAAGTAACAGAAAACAGATGTATTCGATATAATAAACTCTGTTACAATGGAACTGTTCTCTCTCAGTGATGAACAAATATCACGAGAGCTGCTAGGTTACAATTGTATGATTTTCTCGATGATCGTAACTCTTATAGAGTAAACCTATGTCTGTGTTTATATAGACACACAGTTACAAGATAACCTCTAGTTGATATGCAATATAATTCTGTCTCCTAAAATATATATCAACTAGATATCTTATATAATTCTTCTAGTCCTCTAACTCTTTCCATGCATATCTTCTTCTTGTATTAGTCTCGATCTTCTTTCCTGTAAATCAGCTTCCTTCCTTAACTGTTAGTCCTTCAGTACTTAAGTTCTGATATCCATCTTCTGATATTATCTTCTGATAATCTAAGTCCTGATATCCTTAAGTCCTGACTTCCAATAAATCCTGATTACAGTAAGTACTGATATTTCCTGTTAGTTAAGATCTGAAAACTAAACATGAAACATATTAGACATGACATCTCAAATATATCCAACAATCTCCCCCAACTTGTAAATTATGCAAAAATGTACAAGTTAATAGATTTGATGATGTCAAAAAATATAAGTTCAAATGCAATAAGAGTTTAATAAGACTATTAATTACAACTTACAAAACATCCAGCTTTACCAATATCACTGAATCAATCTGAATCCATAATCAGTCTTAACAAAATCATTTATCAGATTATCTTCAGCTTTCTTCAGAACTTCAGCTAACTGTGTTTTGACCTGCATCAGTTCTTCTTCTTTACTATCACCAATTTGATAAATGGTTGTTCTGAGAGCTTGAATGGATGTTCTTTCAAGTCCATCACCAAGTATGATAACCTTAGGATGTGAAGAGTTTTCATTATAACATAAGCATCTTCCTTTCAGAATAACTTCCACCTTAGCAGAATTCTTCAGCATAGGAATTTCTCTTCCATCACCTTCAGTAATCATTGGACTGTAATGAGAAGTCTTTGTACCAGAGATTCTGAATAGATCTCTTATAGCCTTTGAAATATATTCTGACCCTCTTCTTGTAACATCAGATTTTACTTCCAGAAGATAGTGAATATGTTGAAGTTCTCTAATAGACTTCTTTAATACATCAGTATCAGCTAATCTATAAGTCCTTACATCATTGAGAAATAAGATCAATTTCTCTTTTAGATTCTCCTTATCATGAGCATCTATCACAACTTGAGCAGACAACACCTTGTCAAGTTGCCTTTGTTTGGTTTGTTCATATGGTTTGTATGTCAATATGAAAGGATCTCTTAGAGTAACCTCTACTCCTGTTTGAATCTTCTCTTCATCAAAACCTAATCCAGCTCTATCTCTAGGTTGCTTGGCTTTCAACCCAAATGTAGCAAGTTGATTAATCATGAGATTGGATTTTGGTTCAACTGGAGTAGCTTTCTTCCATAACAGCTTCTTCTTATCAGTAATTGTCATTTTATCCAAATCAACTTGAGCATTGTTAGTAGTTGATGTATTGATAGCTTAATCAGAATTTGTTGTTTCTTCTGTACCTTCATGTCCTTTATTCTGAATAACAACTTGAGCAGTATCAGAGGTTGTTTTAGAATCTTCATTTATCTTTCTTCTTTTCAGAATTTGAACAGTTTCATCTTCAACAAGATTATCATCAGTTACTTGAACCATTTTACACACTGATTTCATCATATCTTGAGAAGTTTTCAAGTCCAGTGACTTGGTTGGTTCATAAATTTTTCCTTTCCCTTTGTCTTTGGGATCACTCTCAGTCTGTGATCTAGTCTTGAACTTTGAAGTTTCAGAATTTGACTTTTTCTTGATCACAATGCCTTTTTCCGTTAGGTCTTGGAGGTTTCTTTGCATCAGAAGCTTTAGACTTAGGATTTGTCTTCTTAGCAGCAAATCTAGCTTCTTCCTCCTTGAGAGTTTCTAAATCCATTCCTGGATTGTGTTTCAGAAATAATCTTCTTGCTATCTCCTCATCAAGTGTCTGGATTTTAGGATCTTTATAATAAACAGTAGTCTGCTTCCCCTTTAACTTCGGAGTTTGCAAAAACTTCTGAGAGTCTTCAGATCCTGACTGAATCAGAATATCAGAACTTGACATCAGACTTTGCTTATCACCACTTGACTTTAATCTTTGAGCATTCACAGCATCAGAACTTGACTTATTCTGAATAGAAGATTTTCCTTGAACTTTTCTTTGACCTCTGCTCTTTTCAGAGTTTCCCTGGTCATCACCTTTATCATCCTTTTTCTTCAGTTCTTGAGTAGGTGAGCATTTGGACTTAACTACCTTCTCCCCCTATTTGGCATCACCAGGAAGTAAGAGAGAAAGAAGAAGTTCAACTGAAGATTGGATTTCATCCAATTGAGTTTTCTGAGAAGCTTGATTAGCCAGAACCTCAGCAATTTGGGCATGTTGCTTCTCTTGAGTTTTCTCAATGGCTGCAACTTTTTCAGAAATAGGTCTGATATACCTGTTCTTGTCAAGCTTGTTCTGTAGATTGAACTTATCAGCTTGTTCCCTGAGTGTATCAACCTTTTCATGAGTGAAAGTATGTAGACCTTGAAGATGTTTTGTAGACAGAGTTGTGATCTTGAGTTGTGTCTTGAAATCAGCATTTGTGAGCAACTCATCAGCTTTTGTAATATGCTTTGTCAGAATTTTAGAACATGGAATAAAATCTGATTCATTCCACTTCTTGGTCCACTCAACACCTCTGTGAGTATCCTCCCAAGGAATAAGTGCTTCCTTTTCAACAAATTTATTCACCAATTCTTCCTTGCCCAGAGTAGGTACTGGAGTCTCAACAGAAACACTGTCATCAGAACTTGAGGAAGATTCATTCTGTTCTGATAGCTCAACAGTGTGTGAAGCAACTGGAGATTCAGGAATAAAATCATCTAAATTCTGATCAGCAAAATTTATCTCCAGAGCTGGTGGCTTTGATGTAGATGGAGCTTTCAAATAAAGAACTTCAGGTATATTCAAATTATGAATATCTATTTCAGAATTATCAGTTTGTTCTTTAGCATCATTTGTAGCTTTAATAGGAGAGACATGAGGGGTAACAACTGTGTCATTAGCAGTGTCTTTGGCTTGAGCTGGAAGGGCTACAATGATAATTGGTTCTTGTGAGATCAGAGATTCCTGATCCCCTTCCTCAGCTTCTGCAGTATCTTCTGATATAGCCTGATCCAAATACCTCCTTGCCTTCATTTTCTTCAATCTCCTTGCCAATGAAGGGGTTGCTTTAGTAGCATCAGAATTTACAGATTTCCTTTTCAAAGTATCAGAACTTTGAGCTGCTTTCTTTTTCTGAGAAGTATCTTTCTCAGCTTCTACAGTCACAGGTTCAGATGCATGAACTCGTGCTTCAAATATTTCCTCAAATCATCAAAATTTATTATTGACCATTATTAAATCAAAACATTCATCACAGGATAAAGTTAAAAATCGATGAAGTAAAGATTAACAAATTGCAATTAAAACATGCACAGTCACATAATTTGAGAAACAAAGACCAAATCTTACAATTTAAAGAAAATTTCATTAATATATCAGATGAGTACATTTCAAGAAATTTATCAATTACATGCAAAAATTACAAGATAGTCCTGAAAGAAAACGCTTCAGAGAATATTAGAGAGAGAGAGAGAATAAGAGAGATGAAAAATAGAAAAGTAAGTAAAAGATTATAAAATCTGTTAACTCCCATATATATACTCTCTCCACTCAATAGTTATATTTTTGAAGAATAATATACACTTTACACCTGGCACCGTGTGAACAGTCAATAAACGGCTAGAGAGGAGTTAATGGGCACGTAAAATAAGCAATAATTACCGTGCACATGCAGTTTTTTAGGAAATACACGTTAACCACTAACCCATAATGATTATGACTGTTTTTATCTCACCCAAATTTATTCTGATTTAAATATGACTATTTTAGATTTTACCACAAATAAGTCAAGTAAAGAAAAATATCACGTAAGCATCAAAGATTCCATTAGGTTTTAATATCAGAACTTAACTTATATCAGATTTTAACAGTCATCAGAACATGGCTTCTGTACTCAAAAAGTGAATATCTTTTTCTGTGATTCTTCATACAAATACTGACTTGTTTTCTTCAGAGTTTAATCATCAGAACTTCCATCAGAACTTGTCCTTAGAATTTATGCAAATGACACTTAACTGTTTGTCAAAACAACTTAATCACCACAATAATTTTCAACATTCATATGGAGTGAAAGTGTTAGCATTCAGTTAAATATCAGATAAATATTAAAGTCTGATCAACTTCAGTACATCTTAGAAATAAGGCATCACTCAGAAAAATGCTTAAAATCTGTCATCAGTCATGATGTCTACTTAGAACAAATTTATGCATGAGTCTACCTCAACTATTTGTGCTCATTTTATGCATCTTTTGAAATTCCTTTTTACAATGGCTTCTCAGTGTAAGTGAGTCATGACTGCTTATCAGAATTTATGCTGTTATCATAGTATTTCTCCAGTAATCATAGAGTGTGAAAAGTCACCAAGAATTTTTTTTGCTTTTCTAATGCATATTACTTAATACCAGCAATGCACTTGGGTCTTCCCTTCCACATTTTTACTCTAGATCTCAAAGAAGTACCTGACTTTTATTCTTTCCTTTTCTTTTCTTTAGATAGGTGAGGCTTATCAGCACTTAGTTCATTCTTAAGATTTACTAACAACAGAATTTGACAGGTAAGAAACAAGAATCTAGTTTGTGACTTAGTAATAAAATACACAAAGTAAACTTGACTAAGCTCAATATAAGAATCTGCTTGTGTTAATGAGTTTCCACATAAACAACTAATTCAAGCATGGGATTTCTAGTATGTTAAAGACTACTAGGTCAGCATCTAGCACAGTTATCCTCATTGGATTAAATAGCCACAGAACATTCAAAACACTCATCAGAGTATATAAATCCACATCAGATAATAAATCAGCATTTAATGAATTTTCAAATTAAGCACAGATTACATATATATAATACAATCTGTAAACACTAGTCATAAAGTCTGATGTATGAGAACAAAAACTAAGCAGATTTAGAGAAAGAACCTGAAACCATTCCAAATTCATTACCAATCTTATATAAGTAGCTTCACATAGTGGTTTTGTGAAGATATCTGCTAGCTGTTGATCTGTTGGAACAAAATGCAATTCCACTGTACCTTCATCCACATGTTTCCTTATGAAATGGTACCTAATGCTGATGTGCTTTGTCATTGAATGTTGAAATGGATTACCTGTCATAGCAATAGCACTTTGATTATCACAGTAAATAGGGATTTTAGAAAATTCTAACCCATAATCTAGTAACTGATTCTTCATCCAAAAAATCTGTGCACAACAGCTTCCTGCAGCAATATATTCTGCTTTTGCAGTTGATGTGGAAATTGACTTTTGTTTCTTGCTAAACCAAGAAACCAATCTGCCTCCAAGAAATTGGCAGCTTCCACTAGTGATTTTCCTGTCAATTTTGCATCCTGCAAAATCTGCATCTGAGTAACCAATTAGCTTAAAATCTGATTCCCTAGGATACCACAATCCTAGATCAGCTGTACCCTTAAGGTACTTGAAAATTCTTTTCACAACTAATAAGTGAGGTTCTCTTGGATCAGCCTGAAATCTTGCACAAAGACAAGTAGCATATATGATATCAGGTCTACTTGCATTTAGATAGAGTAAGGAGCCAATCATACCTCTGTAGTTGGTAATATCTACTGATTTACTAGTATCCTTATCTAACTTGGTTGCAGTGGCCATGGGAGTGGATGCAGTTGAACAGTCTTGCATTCCCAATTTCTTCAGTAAATTTCTAGTATACTTGGATTGACAGATAAAACTGCCTTCTGCAGTTTGCTTGACTTGAAGGACCAGAAAATAGCTGAGTTCTCCCATCATACTCATTTGATATCGTGACTGTATTAGCTTTGCAAAATTCTCACACAGTTTGGAATTAGTAGAACCAAATATGATATCATCAACATATATCTGTACCAAAAGTAAGTCATTTCCATGGTTGAGGTAGAATAGAGTCTTGTCAATTGTGCCTCTGTGAAATCCACTTTCCAGAAGGAATTGAGCTAAAGTCTCATACCATGCTCTTGGAGCTTGCTTAAGGCCATAAAGTGCTTTGTCAAGCCTGTAGACATGATTAGGAAATTTAGGATCTACAAAGCCTGGAGGTTGTTCAACATATACCTCTTCATCCAATTCTTCATTGAGAAAAACACTTTTTACATCCATTTAAAAGACTTTAAACTTCTTGTGAGCAGCATAAGCCAAAAAGATCCTTATGGCTTCTAATCTAGCAACTGGTGCAAATGTTTCATCATAATCAATACCCTCCTGTTGAGAGTAGCCTTTAGCAACCAGTCTTGCTTTATTCCTTGTAATTATGCCATCACTGTCAGTTTTGTTTCTGAACACCCATTTTGTCCCAACAACTGATCTGTTCTTTGGTCTTTGCACTAGGGTCCAGACTTTATTTCTTTCAAATTCATTTAACTTTTCCTGCATTGCTTGCATCCAATCAGCATCTTGAAGAGCTTCTTCCAATTCCTTTGGTTCAGTCTGAGATAGAAAAGAATGATAGAGACATTAATTTGAAGTTGCAGTTCTAGTTCTGACACCTGCTTCAGGATCTCCAATGATTAAATCAGGTGTATGTGCTTTAGTCCACTTCCTTGCAGATGGAAGTTGATCTCTAGAACTGGATCCTCCCCCATGATCCATGCTATCTCCATCAGCATTTTCTGATGCTCCCCCTGTAGTTATGCTCTCTGAGACTTCAGAATTTGAATTTGATTTTTCAGGAGTTGAAGAACCAGAGCTTCCAGAATTATCAGAATTTGGCTCATCAGAACTAGATGAATCAGAACTTGAAGAGCCAGTGACAGGTTCTGATGCTTCTCGAGAGTCTTGAGATGTGGTAGGTTCTTCAGCTTGCTCCCCCTGGACAGTTGCATTTTCCTTTGGAGTTGTTACTACAGTTTCAACGACATCAAAACTTAATCCATCAGAACTTACAAGATCAGGATTTAAGTCATCAGAATTTCCAGAATCAGAATTTAAATCTTCATTCTCAAATCTCAGCTGATCATGATCATCGAAATCTTCATGTCCAGTAATCTTCTTATCATCAAAAGATACATTGATAGATTCCATGACAACTCTTGTTCTCAAATTGTAGACTCTGAAGGCTTTTGTGGAAAGTGGATATCCAACAAAAATTCCTTTATCAGCTTTTAGATCAAATTTTGACAGCTGTTTAGGATGAGTCTTAAGAACAAAACACTTTCAACCAAATACATGAAAGTATTTCAGATTTGGCTTCTTCTTCCTCACCATCTCATATGGTGTTTTTCCATGCTTGTTTAAAAGTGTAGTATTTTGTGTAAAACAAGTCGTCTGCACAGCTTCAGCCTAAAAAAAGGTTGGTAGCTTTGCTTCATCAAGCATTGTTCGTGCAGCTTCAATGAGAGTCCTGTTCTTTCTTTCCACAACTCCATTTTGCTGTGGAGTTCCAGGTGCAGAAAATTCCTGTTTGATTCCATGATCTTTGCAGAACTCTTCCATGATTGAATTATTGAACTCAGTGCCATTATCACTCCTTATGATTTTAACAGAATCTTTGATCAATTTATCCAGCTGTCTGACATGATCAGTTAGGGTAGATGCAGTTTCAGTCTTCTTGTGCAAGAAGTACACCCAAGTGTACCTTATGAACTCATCCACTATAACCATAGCATATTTCTTCATTGTAATAGACATGACATTGACTGGACCAAATAGATCAACATGCAGTAGGTGATTAGGCTCAAGAATTGATGGATCAGTTTTGCTCTTGAAAGAAGATTTTCTTTGTTTTGCCTTCTGACATGAATCACAAAGGCCATCAGGAGCAAATACTGTTTTTGGCAGTCCTCTCACAAGATCTTTCTTTACAAGCTCATTTATATTGTTGAAATTTAAATGAGAGAGTTTCTTGTGCCAATTCCAGCTTTCTTCAATTGATGCTCTACTTAATAGACAGATTGCAAAACCATCATAACTCGTTGAAAGTTTGGCTTCATAAATGTTACCATGTCTGTATCCTTTCAGAACCAATTTTCCTGTTGAATTACTTACAACTTCACAGTGTTCTTCAAAGAAATCCATATGATAACCTTTATCACAAATTTGACTTATACTCAACAGATTGTGTTTAAGTCCTGAGACAAGAGCTACTTTTTCAATGATGACATTCCCAAGATTGATCTTGCCATATCCCAGAGTTTTTCCAATGTTGCCATCTCCATAAGAAACTTTTGGACCAGCTTTCTCCACAAAATATGATAGCAGGGCTTTATTTCCAGTAATATGTCCTGAACATCCACTGTCCAGAACTAGGATGTTCTTCCTGTTGCCCTACAATCACAAAGACCACTAATGGTTAGTTTTAAGGACCCAGACTTGCTTGGATCCTTTGGCCTTTTTAAGTTTGTTAACATTTGCAGCGGATTTAACATCAGAGTTTATGCTAACAATTTTCTTATCAGTATTAACAGTATCAGACTTTGCATTATACTTTACACTAGAAGGAATTAAAGCAACTTTCTTCAAAGAAGGTTTTATCTGATAATAATCATTGTACATACTATGATATTCCTTAAGAGTATAAATGGAATGCCATATACTACCATAATGAAAACAAGGATTTTGTGGCTTAAATCTAATAGACTGACTCTTAACTCCTGACTTAGAAGGTAATGAGTTTATATTCTTATTCTTCCTATAAAAAGAAGCCAGATGGTTAGAGTTTCCACAGTTATAGCATTTCTTTCTAGGAGCATTAGGAACAGTGTTGTGTGTGTGTTGTGTACTTGATGATTTCATGAACAAAACACCTTGGTAGATTTTACTTAGTGAAAATGTAGTACTTGACAGATAAGGATTATAGTCCCGACGGATAACTCATTTTAGTCCCGCTGGATAACTCATTTTAGTCCTGACGGATGATGACTTATTATCAATCGAGTGAGTAGCTTATGTAACAATAAGTCTGTAGCACATTTCTGCATA
Organism: Apium graveolens; assembly: GCF_009905375.1. NCBI lineage: Eukaryota > Viridiplantae > Streptophyta > Magnoliopsida > Apiales > Apiaceae > Apium > Apium graveolens. The sequence goes on from NC_133649.1 coordinate 118,454,394, forward strand.
CACATTGTTTAGAATTTGTAGTAGCTTCTAAGTCATGTTGGCTGTAACTAGATATGCAGACTAGGTTGATTAATTGTACATAGATGATGTCTTATAATTCTGCATAAATGAAATGAAGTCAAGTGCCTGATTGCTACCCGACGGATAAACAACAATGAATTTGATGGATAAACAACAATGAATTCGACGGATGATCAACAACCCGATGGATGATCATTAACTCGATGGATGATCATAAACCCGACGAATAAAGAATTTAAATATCTGTTGACAGTGACAACACAGTCACATGCGTCGAGTGTATGCAAATGGAATGTGGTAGCCTATTCAACTAGGTTTTCGAGAACAAAGAAGCATTGCGATTTCCATGCTATTATGAAGATATTCAAAGATGCTGGAATAGAGTAATGAAGTAGAATTGTATTAGATTTGATAGTTTTTGTTTTATTATCTTATCTTATTGCTTTGTAATATTGGTGATATATAAACCAAGAAGCAGCAAATAGAATAGTAACTAATGAACTAAGCAACCAAGAGAGAAACATTTGTAAGTTGCACTCTTAGCATTTCTCTCATTTTTTAGTTGTTATTATTTTGTAAGCAGCTGTGAGCTTTTTGCACACAGAGTTCTCTCGATATATATTATATATATCTGGTGGAATCATTCAAATCCACCAGAAAGTTTTTAAAGACTCTTATTTTTAATTACTTGTGTTTTGATTCATTTCAAGTAACTATTCCACATTCTGCTAATCAATTCACACTTATATATATATTTGAGTTAGAACATTTTTATTCAAGAAAAAGTTTCAAGAATTCCATTCAACCCCCCTTCTGTAATTCGTGTTACATTGTTAAGGGACTAACAATTGATATCAGAGCAAGCTCTTGAAAAACAAAGAGTTTAAAGATCAAAACAATACAGCAAGATGAACAAGAAGGATGTTGGAGTCAAGATTCCTTTTCTGGATAAAGATAATTACCATCATTGGAAGGTAAAGATGCATCTTCATTTGCTTTCTCAAGATGAGGCCTATGTGGACTGCATAGAAAGAGGCCCTCATGTTCCAATGAGAGCTGCAACTAGAAATGAGCCATCTGTCCCCAAGCCAAGGCATGAATGGTCTGATCCTGATATTGAACAAGTCAGGAAGGATAAAAAGGCCATGAATATCCTATTTAATGGAGTTGATGGTGATATGTTTGACAACATTATCAACTGCAAAACTTCCAAGGATGTTTGGGATACAATACAGATCATCTGTGATGGCACTGAGCAAGTTAGAGAAAACAAGATGCAGCTCCTGATTCAGCAATATGAGCATTTTTATAATGAAGAAAGTGAGTCTCTCACTGATATTTTTGGTAGGTTTCAAAAACTGCCAAATGCTCTAAAGTTGCATGGAAGGGTCTATCAGACAAAAGACTCCAATCTGAAATTCCTTAGATCTCTTCCAAAGGAATGGAAACCAATGACAGTCTCATTGAGAAACTCACAAGATTATAAGGAGTTTACTTTGGAGAGACTGTATGGCATCCTGAAAACTTATGAGCTTGAAATAAAGCAAGATGAGAGGATGGAGAGAGGAAAGAAGAAAGGAGGGTCCATTTCACTAGTTGTTGAGTTAGAGAAAGAGAAGGAGATGAAGATGGAAGCTGTTGAGTCAACTTCAAGGGTCTGTGAAAGCAAGGGAAAGGGGCTTGCAGTAGAAAATGAAGATTCTTTGAGCCAAGATGACATGGAAGACATTGATGAACATTTAGCATTTCTTTCCAGAAGATTTGCCAAGCTAAAGTTCAAAAAGAACTTTGGAGCAGCCAAGCCAAATAGAAACATGGTGGATAAATCAAAATTCAAATGTTTCAAATGTGGCTTGGCAGGGCACTTTTCCCGTGAGTGTAGAAAGTCAGATTCCAGTAAGAAAAAGTTTGAGCCTGTGGATTATAAGCAAAAATACTTTGAGCTGCTAAAACAAAAGGAAAGGGCTTTCATTTCACAAGAAAACGACTGGGCAGCAGATGGTCTGGATGAAGATGAAGATGTCATCTATGTCAATCTAGCCCTAATGGCCAAGTCTGATGAAACAGAAACAAGTTCTTTAAGTAGTCAGGTAATTACTACAAACCTTGCACATTTATCTAAAGCTGAGTGTAATGATGCTATAAATGACATGTCTACAGAGTTATATCATTTGCGTGTTACACTTAAGTCTCTTACTAAAGAAAATGCTAAAATCAAAGAAAACAATTTATTTTTGAGTGAGAGAAATAATGTGTTAGAGTCTCAGTTCATTGATTTTGAAAAATTAAGAATTGAGTGTAAGATTGCCAAGGAGGAATTAACTGAGTCCTTAAAGAAAGAAGAAATTTTGAAGAAGCAGCTCGAGCGTGAACAGGAGGTGATTAAGGCATGGAAAGCATCTAGAGATGTCCATGCTCAAATCACCAAAGTTCAAGGAATTGAGTCCTTCTGTGATGCAGCCTGGAAAAAGAACAAGGAGAAATTAGAACCAAATTTGGTGGATGGAGTGCTAACTGATGTAGACTCGATGGATGATGAGGGTCATCCGTCGGATAACAAAAAGGGTTATCCGTCGACTGATGAAAATCCTCATCCGTCGGCTGTAAGCAAGCCTATCAGTAAAGCCAAACTTGTTAAGTTGAATGAAAAGTATGGATCTGTTTCCAAGAACTTTGTTCTAGGGGAATCGAGTCAAGTTAAGAAAAGGAAAAAGGCTAATGTAGGTCACATGACTGTCAAACAGTTAAGTGACAGATTTGAAAAGATTGAGGTGAAAACAGAGGCTAAAAAGAAAAATAATAGAAATGGTAGAGTAGGGATTAACAAACACAATAACTACACACCTGATAAATATGCTCCTAGAAAAATCTGTGTCAAGTGTGGTAGTGTAAATCATTTGTCTGTTATTTGCAAATCTGCCATGCCTACTCCCATGTATGTGCCACCTCACTTTCCCAACATGAATGCCATGCCTCACATGCCTATGAATGCTATGTCTACACAGAATATGAATGCACAATTTGATAATATGCCATTTGCACCTAATCCTTATTATGCTGCATTTAGTATGCCACAAATGCCATTTAGCATGCCTTACTGGAATAACATGTTCACTAATAGCATGACATTCCCTGTTGATTATAATATGCATGATAATTATGTTGCAATGAATGGTTTCAAAGGCCCAACTCAAATGACCAAGGATGAATCTGATATCCCCAAGTCAAATGAGATAAAGCCTAAGAAACTGAAAAAGAAAGCTAACAAGGCGGGACCCAAGGAAACTTGGGTACCAAAATCAACTTGATTTGATTTTGATGTGTGCAGGGAAACAGAAAGAATCTTTGGTACTTGGATAGTGGTTGTTCAAGACACATGACTAGTGATTCTGCCCTGCTCACAGAGTTCAAGGAAAGAGCTGGCCCAAGTATTACTTTTGGAGATGACAGCAAGGGTTATACTGTGGGATATGGCTTGATTTCAAAGGACAATGTCATCATTGAGGAAGTTGCCTTAGTGGATGGTCTCAAACATAACTTGTTGAGTATCAGCCAACTTTGTGATAAAGGCAACTCAGTTACCTTCAACTCAGAAGCCTGTGTTGTGACTAACAAAAGAAGCAACAAAGTGGTTCTCACTGGTGTGAGAAAAGGAAATGTGTACCAAGCTGATTTCAACTCATCTAATACAGAATCTGTTACTTGTCTTCTCAGTAAAGTAAGTCAGGATGAAAGTTGGCTATGGCACAAGAAGCTATCCCATTTAAACTTCAAGACCATGAATGAGCTAGTAAAGAAAGAACTGGTTAGAGGCATTCCTCTAGTGGAGTTTTCTAAGGATAGACCGTGTGACGCCTGTCAAAAAGGGAAGCATATTAAAGCATCATTCAGGAAGAAACTTGATTCAATAATTGAAGAACCTTTGCAACTGCTACACATGGATTTTTTTGGACCAGTCAATATGTTGTCCATCTCAAGGAAAAGATTTTTCCTAGTAGTTGTAGATGATTTCTCAAAGTTCTCTTGGACATATTTCCTAAAGTCTAAAGATGAGGCTAGTGAAATCATCATCAATCACATAAGGCAAGTCAATAATCATCCTGATTTCAAGGTTAGAAGAATCAGGAGTGACAATGGAACTGAGTTCAAGAATTCAGTCATGAGAGCATTCTGTGAGGAAAATGGGATTCTGCATGAGTTTTCAGCAGCAAGAACTCCACAACAGAATGGAATAGTGGAAAGAGAGAACAGATCACTTATTGAAGCTGCAAGGACAGTGCTTGAAGAATTTAAACTGCCAACATATTTCTGGGTTGATGCTGTAAATACTGCATGCTACACTCAGAATATTTCCCTGGTTAATCAAGCAAGATGCATGACACCCTATCAATTATTCAAGAACAAGAAGCCAACTCTAAATTTTCTTCATGTCTTTGGCTGCAAATATTATATTCTGAGAAATCAAACTGATCAAAATGGGAAGTTTGATGCTAAAACAGATGAAGAAATTTTTGTTGGATATGCTGTTGGTAAAGCATATAGAGTCTACAATCTAAGAACCAACATTGTTGTGGAATCAATACATGTTGTGTTTGATGATAAAAAGATTGAAGGACTTTAAGATGGAGATTACCATGAGAGCCTCAAATTCGACAATGAGGAGATAGTTAGTGATGACAGTGATGATGAAAGTGATCAAGAAATAGTATCAAAGGATAATGCAGAAAAATCTACTACCAATGAAGCACAAAACTCAATATCTGTCGAGTTGCATGATGCTTCATCCGTCGGGAGGCAATCTGCGTTATCCGTCGGGAGACAACCAGCTTCATCCGTCGGTACTCAAAATTCACCATCCATCGGGTTATCAAAAGGAGCAGGAAGTCAGGATAGATCACCTATAGAAAGTTCCCCTTTCTCAAATCAAAGATCCACAAACTCAGGGGGAGTTTCGAACAATCAAAACTCAATCACACATCAAGACAACAATGAGGCCTCTTCATCTAGAGCTAATCTACTTCAACAAAGAAAATGGACAAAAGATCACCCCTTTGAGCTCATAATTGGTGATGTTTCTTCTAGAGTTCAAACCAGGAGAGCAACTCAAGAAGAATGTCTATACAGCAGCTTTCTTTCCAAGGAAGAACCAAAGAAGGTAGAAGAAGCTTTGTTGGATCCTGATTGGATTTTAGCTATGCAGGAGGAGCTAAACCAATTTGAAAGGAATAATGTATGGAAGCTGGTGCCCAAGCCTAAAGGAAAGAATCCAATAGACACCAAATGGGTATTCAGAAACAAGATGGATGAAAATGGCATAGTAGTCAGGAACAATGCTAGATTGGTTGTTAAGGGCTATTGTCAACAAGAAGGAATAGATTTTGATAAAACATTTGCTAAGGGCTTTTAAAGTTGTATTTTTAGGGTGTTTTGTTATCATCAAGTATCTCTTAATTTATGGCTACAATTCCAGTAGACATAAATTGGGGGAGATTGTTATGTATGTGTTGTGTACTTGATGATTTCATGAACAAAACACCTTGGTAGATTTTACTTAGTGAAAATGTAGCACTCGATGAATAAGGATTATAGTCCCGACGGATAACTCATTTTAATCCCGACGGATGATGACTTATTATCAATGAGTGAGTAGCTTATGTAACAATAAGTCTGTAGCACATTTCTGCATACACATTGTTTAGAATTTATAGTAGCTTCTAAGTCATGTTGACTGTAACTAGGTATGCAGACTAGGTTGATTAATTGTACATAGATGATGTCTTGTAATTCTGAATAAATGAAATGAAGTCAAGTGCCTGATTGCTACCCGACGGATAAACAACAATGAATTCGATGGATAAACAACAATGAATTTGACGGATGATCAACAACCCGATGGATGATCATTAACTCGGCGAATGATCATAAACCCGGCGGATAAAGAATTCAAATATCTGTTGACAGTGACAACACAGTCACATGCGTCGAGTGTATGCAAATGGAATGTGGTAGCCTATTCAACTAGGTTTTCGAGAACAAAGAAGCATTGCTATTTCCATGCTATTATGAAGATATTCAAAGATGCTGGAATAGAGTAATGAAGTAGAATTGTATTAGACTTGATAGTTTTTGTTTTATTATCTTGTCTTATTGCTTTGTAATATTGGTGATATATAAACCAAGAAGCAGTAAATAGAATAGTAACTAATGAACTAAGCAACCAAGAGAGAAACATTTGTAAGTTGCACTCTTAGCATTTCTCTCATTTCTTAGTTGTTATTATTTTGTAAGCAGCTGTGAGCTTTTTGCACACAGAGTTCTCTCGATATATATTATATATATCTGGTGGAATTATTCAAATCCACCAGAAAGTTTTTAAAGACTCTTATTTTTAATTACTTGTGTTTTGATTCATTTCAAGTAACTATTCCGCATTCTGCTAATCAATTCACACTTATATATATATTTGAGTTAGAACATTTTTATTCAAGAAAAAGTTTCAAGAATTTCCTTCAACCCCCCTTCTGTAATTCGTGTTACATTGTTAAGGGACTAACAATTGATATCAGAGCAAGCTCTTGAAGAACAAAGAGTTTAAAGATCAAAACAATACAGCAAGATGAACAAGAAGGATGTTGGAGTCAAGATTCCTTTTCTGGATAAAGATAATTACCATCATTGGAAGGTAAAGATGCATCTTCATTTGCTTTCTCAAGATGAGGCCTATGTGGACTGCATAGAAAGAGGCCCTCATGTTCCAATGAGAGCTGCAACTAGAAATGAGCCATCTGTCCCCAAGCCAAGGCATGAATGGTCTGATCCTGATATTGAACAAGTCAGGAAGGATAAAAAGGCCATGAATATCCTATTTAATGGAGTTGATGGTGATATGTTTGACAACATTATCAACTGCAAAACTTCCAATGATGTTTGGGATACAATACAGATCATCTGTGATGGCACTGAGCAAGTTAGAGAAAACAAGATGCAGCTCCTGATTCAGCAATATGAGCATTTTTATAATGAAGAAAGTGAGTCTCTCACTGATATTTTTGGTAGGTTTCAAAAACTACCAAATGCTCTAAAGTTGCATGGAAGGGTCTATCAGATAAAAGACTCCAATCTGAAATTCCTTAGATCTCTTCCAAAGGAATGGAAACCAATAACAGTCTCATTGAGAAACTCACAAGATTATAAGGAGTTTACTTTGGAGAGACTGTATGGCATCCTGAAAACTTATGAGCTTGAAATAGAGCAAGATGAGAGGATGGAGAGAGGAAAGAAGAAAGGAGGGTCCATTTCACTAGTTGTTGAGTTAGAGAAAGAGAAGGAAATGAAGATGGAAGCTGTTGAGTCAACTTCAAGGGTCTGTGAAAGCAAGGGAAAGGGGCTTGCAGTAGAAAATGAAGATTCTTTGAGCCAAGATGACATGGAAGACATTGATGAACATTTAGCATTTCTTTCCAGAAGATTTGCCAAGCTAAAGTTCAAAAAGAACTTTGGAGCAGCCAAGCCAAATAGAAACATGGTGGATAAATCAAAATTCAAATGTTTCAAATGTGGCTTGGCAGGGCACTTTTCCCGTGAGTGTAGAAAGTCAAATTCCAGTAAGAAAAAGTTTGAGCCTGTGGATTATAAGCAAAAATACTTTGAGCTGCTAAAACAAAAGGAAAGGGCTTTCATTTCACAAGAAAACGACTGGGCAGCAGATGGTTTGGATGAAGATGAAGATGTCAGCTATGTCAATCTAGCCCTAGTAGCACCTAAGTCATGTTGACTGTAACTAGATATGCAGAATAGGTTGATTAATTTTACAGAGATGATGTCTTGTAATTCTGCATAAATGAAATAAAGTCAAGTGCCTGATTGCTACCCGACGGATAAACAACAATGAATTCGACGGATAAACAACAATGAATTCGACGGATGATCAACAACCCGACGGATGATCATTAACTCGACTGATGATCATAAACCCGACGGATAAAGAATTCAAATATCTGTTGACAGTGACAACACAGTCACATGCGTCGAGTGTATGCAAATGGAATGTGGTAGCCTATTCAACTAGGTTTTCGAGAACAAAGAAGTATTGCCATTTCTATGCTATTATGAAGATATTCAAAGATGCTGGAATAGAGTAATGAAGTAGCATTGTATTAGACTTGATAGTTTTTGTTTTATTATCTTGTCTTATTGCTTTATAATCTTGGTGATATATAAACCAAGAAGCAGTAAATAGAATAGTAACTAACGAACTAAGCAACCAAGAGAGAAATATTTGTAAGTTGCACTTTTAGCATTTCGCTCATTTCTGAGTTGTTATTATTTTGTAAGCAGCTGTGAGTTTTTTGCACACAGAGTTCTCTCAATATATATTATATATCTCTGCTGGAATCATTCAAATCCACCGAGAAGTTTTTAAAGACTCTTATTTTTAATTACTTGTGTTTTGATTCATTTCAAGTAACTATTCCGCATTCCGCTAATCAATTCACACTTATATATATATTTGAGTTAGAATATTTTTATTCAAGAAAAAGTTTCAAGAATTCCATTCAACCCCCCTTCTGTAATTCTTGTTACATTGTTAAGGGACTAACAAACAGGCATATAATTGTTACTTTTATTCACACCTTCCTATCCATTCCTATTTTTCCTAGCTACCTTCACCTTGTTCACACTGGTAATCTCTTTCAGCTTATGTTTAAGCTGCTTCTTTGTCATTAAGCCTATATTAACTTCATTTGGTTTATCCTGTTCTAATTTGTCAGAAGTTGACTCTGCTATCACTTCTGTCTCAATATCTTTCATCTTTTCAGAATCAGACTTTATAGTTTTAGCTACAAATTTAACAGGATTTACCTTTGGCTTAGTAGTCTGTTTAACAATAATTGGCTTAACTTGTTCAGTTCCTTTTTAACTTTTCTCATCTCCGTAATCTAAGCCTTCTTTCCAGTTTCCACTACTTAGTATATCCTGAGTTGCTCTGCCAGAGTTAGTCTAAGTCCTGATAATCTCTCTCTCCTTTTCTAACTCAGTTTTTAGAGATTTATTCATTTTTAGCAGTTCATCTCTAACATAGAAAGCATCATCTCTATCCTTCTGAGTTTGATGGAACATAACTAACTCTTTTTCTAAATAATCATTCCTCTTTTTAAAAGCAAGATTTTCAGAAGTTAATCTTTCACATGTTAAAGTTTGATCTCTATAGCTAATAAACATGGTTTTAAGATATAATCTCAACTCAGTAATATCATCAGTATGAAAGGCATAAGTTGTTTGAGGTACCTTTAACTCAGCAGCTTCAGAACTGCTATCAGCATTTGCCATCAAGGCATAGTTCTCCTCATCTTCAGAATCTGAGGTATCTGTCCAGCTTTTCTTCTTTATGACAAGGGCCTTGCCTTTATCACTCTTTCCTTTCTTGCAGTCAGGAGATGTGTGGCCTTTCTCACCACAGTTGTACCATTTGACATTTGAGTAATCTCCTTTGTCAGACTTTCCTCCTTTGCCTTCAGATTTTCTGAAGCCCTTCTTATCAGAACTTCTACCTTTCCTGGAAAACTTCTTTCCTCTTCTGAATTTCCTGTAGGCTATCTTTGTGATACCCTTCACCATAAGAGCACACAACTTCATCATCTTTTCATCAGCATCTACTTCAGGTAGACTTTCAGTTTCTGAATCATCATCATCAGAACTTAATGATTCTGAATCAGACTTTATGATAAGAGCCTTTCCTTTTCCTTTCTCAGAGATAACCACTTTGGGGGATTCCTCCTCAGCATTAAGAGCAACTGTTCTTGACTTTCTCCCATGTCTCTTGCTTCTTTGATCCATCTCAAGTTCATAAGTCTTGAGCATTCCATAAATTTCATCAAGAGTAGTTTCATCAAGAGCATAGTTATCTCTTATAATAGTAGCTTTCAAATCCCAACTTTCAGGAAGAGCTAAAAGGAATTTTATATTTGAATCTTTAATGTCATATTCCTTGTCCACCAGTGACAGATCATTCAAGAGTTTGAAAAATCTGTCATATAAGTCAGTTAATGACTCATCACTTGCTGAGTCAAAGTGCTCATACTCTTGAGTGAGTATAGTCCTCCTGTTTTTCTTGATTGCATCAGTTCCTTGACACCTTGTCTCCAAAGCATCCCATATCTCCTTTGCAGTCTTGCATTGAATTACCCTATTTGACATGACATTATCAATGGCACTATGCAGCAAATGCCTTACCTTTGCATCCTTGGCAATAGATGAGATATCTTCAGCTGTGTATTCACTTTTCTCCTTTGGTATGGTCTTTGCTGGCTGATCTGCAACTACAATAGAGAGCTTGGTTGGCTTATGTGGTCCTTCATAAATTCTGTCAAGGTATTCTGGATCTGTAGCTTCCAGAAACATAGCCATCTTCACTTTCCATATGGGATACTCAGAAGGTCTCAACATGGGAACCCTGATAGTCTCATATCGACTATGGGTTTGAGTCTTTGGAGTCTCTTCAGTTTTGGCGGGCTTGGTTGGATTTTCTGCTTCTTTAGACATGATTGTTTTGGATCTTTACTGTATGTGTGTTAACAGAGAGGCTCTGATACCACTTGTTAGGTCACACAACACTTTAAAAGGGGGTTGAATACAGTGTAGAATACAATCAAATCGATTTAAAGCACTAGTAACAGAAAACAGATGTATTTGATATAATAAACTCTGTTACAATGGAACTATTCTCTCTCGATGATGAACAAATATCACGAGAGCTGCTAGGTTACAATTGTATGATCTTCTCGATGATCGTAACTCTTATAGAGTAAACCTATGTCTGTGTTTATATAGACACACAGTTACAAGATAAATTCTAGTTGATATGGAATATAATTCTATCTCCTAAAATATATCAACCAGATATCTTATATAATTCTTCTAGTCCTCTAACTCTTTTCATGCATATCTTCTTCTTGTATTAGTCTTGATCTTCTTTCCTGTAAATCAGCTTCCTTCCTTAACTGTTAGTCCTCCAGTACTTAAGTTCTGATATCCATCTTCTGATATTATCTTCTGATAATCTAAGTCCTGATATTCTTAAGTCCTGACTTCCAGTAAGTCCTGATTCCAGTAAGTACTGATATTTCCTGTTAGTTAAGATCTGAAAACTAAACATGAAACATATTAGACATGACATCTCAAATATATCCAACATTAAAACAGTTCTAACTTGATAAATATATGAGTGTTTGATTTGCAGAGTGCGAAATAAAAGAGTTATATAAATCAAAACACAAAGTAATAAAAACACAAGCTTTTAAACCTTTCTGGTGGATTTGAAAGTATCCACCAAAGATATTTATTTATCGAATGAGAACCCTGTGAAGCTTGAATAGCTCATAGCTGCTCACAAGTAGAACAAACAAACTATAGAGAAATTCTTGACAAGTACAGCTTTTTCTATCTCTCTTTGAAATATGTTTTCTTAGTTGAATGTTCTACTAGCTACACTTGGTTTATATATCACCAAGTTTACATGATAATAAGACAAGATAATAAAATAAAACATATCTAGTCTAACTCCATGCTACTTCACTACTCTATTCCAGCATCTTTGAATATCTTCACAATTGTATGGAAATGGTAATGCTTCTTTGTTCTCAATTTCCTGCTCAACAGGCTGTCATATTCCTTTTGCAAACACCCAACGCATGTGACTGTGTTGTCACTATCAACAAATATTTGAATTTGATCATCCGTCGGGTACATGTTTGTCATCCGTCGGGAAGCTTTGTTGATCATACGTCGGGTAGCTTTGTTGATCATCCTTCGGGTAGCTATTTGTCACTTGACTCAATTTCACTTATACAGAATTACAAGACATCATATAATCCTACAGAATCAACACAAAGTTTGCAGAAATGTGCTACAATACGTATTTGTTACATAAGCTACTCACCCGATGGATGTCAAATTATCATCCGTCGGGACTATATTAAATCATCCGTCGGGACTATATTTGATCATCCGTCGAGTGCTACAAAATTCACTAAGTTAAATCTACTAAGGTGTTTTGTTTAATTTATCATCAAGTTCACAACATATTCCTAACAACCGCTACTCTGCTACGGATCCACATTTTCAGTCCCTGCTGGAATCTCTTGGCTCGCTTTTCATCAGTATCTACTTGTTCCGGAACAAACCTAGCCAATTCAGTGAACTTGGCTTCATAGTCAGTGACCGTCAAATTTCCCTGCTTCAACTACAAGAACTTAATTTCCATTTGATTCTTCATGTAACGGGGGAAATACTTCTCCAGAAAAAGTTCGGTGAATTTGTCCCAAGTCACTACACCCTCTCCTTCCAGTGCTTTCTTGGATTCTCACCAGTAATTGGCCTCTCCCTTCAAGAAGTAACTAGCAAACCTTTTGATCTTCTTCAACTTTAACCAATGCAAATGCCTTCTCCATTTCTTTTAACCAGGATCTTGCCTTAGTAGGATCTGCTGAACCTTCAAAATCTGGAGGCTTTACCGATTGGAACTGCTTGAAAGTAACTACAGGTACCACTGGTGGTGCTTGTGGTTCTGGACGAACTGCTTGCTATAACATCTGCTGCTGAAATTGTTGTTGATGTTGTTGCATCTGCTGCTACATCATCATCATTTGTTGTTGCATAAGGTGAAATATTTGGTCCATTTGGTTATTGTTGTTTTGGCCTTCGGTATTGTCATTAGACGACTCAATTCTTGTTTATCTTTTTGGTGCCATGGTTTCGATAATAAAACAAATGGTTCCTTTTTAATAATAATTTATTAAACAGGTGGTATAAGTAAAAAAAATTGTATGGTATTAAAACAAAATTTAAACAGTTGATATTGGAAAGAAAACAATTTATCGGGTATCTGAAACAAAAATTTAAAAATAGTTGAGTGTATAATTAAATCACTTGGAAATATTGAAAAAAATTTGAAAAAAAATAAATGGTACAACATGGTTGTAAATAAAAACAACATTCAAAGTATGAAACGATAAAATAGTAAAATAAATGTAAATGCTTGAAAGACTGGAAAATAAAAGAAAAAGTGGAAAAAGTTCATTTTATATATATATAACACCAGCTACAAGTGTCAGTTCTTGATACAAAAAGGGTCTACATCAGATCAGTCATACTACTGCTACCAGTCAAAACTAGATGCTACACACGTACAAACCTAGTCACACCATATTAGGCTTCCTCTATCTATATATATCACATATTATACAACACCCTGCTATCAGCCGAACTTAAAATCCAGGTGGCAATCGACCTATCTTCTGCTGAAGTGCCTCTAACACCGCCTCGGTCAACCTCATAGCTCTGCGATAAACTGCATCAGTGCGAACATCCTCATGTCTCAACTCAATAACCTCTTGGGAAGCTGCTCTGTATATCTATCAGAGTCTCTCCCTCATAATATAGTCTGGCTGTAATGCCCTCATTGGTCCGTACTCCCTAGTCTCAAATAGTCTGAGAATCTCCCTACACTGGTCCTGCCACCTCTGTATCTCCTCCCTTAAACTAGCATACTGCTAATAGGGCACAGTACGGGGCTCACGAAGATTTGTCTGAGAACCTCTGGTAGGTAATGGCACTGGCTGGTCGATAACCTCATCCATATACTCAGGCTGTGGAAACTGGTATACCCCAGGCACAGGTGCATAAATGGCTAGTGTTGTTGGGAACAATACTGGCTGAGCTGGTGGCTCAACCATCTATGGGTCTGGCTGTGGCTGTGGGATCTCTGGTTGCGGTGCTGGGATCTGAGGCTCTAGCTCCTCCCACTAAGGGATGTCAACCATATCAGGGATGTCGAATATCGGAAACACTAATGGCGGTAACTCAGGTACCTCTGGCTCGAAATAAGGAAAATAATCAATAAAGTCAGGTACCTCTGGTACTGGGGGTACTGGAAACTGCTCTGGTGCTGGTCCCTGAGGTAATGGTGGTAGTGGTGGCAATGGTAGAAATGCCTGAACCGACCCTGGTGGTACTGCTGGACCTGATACTGTCTGCTCTGAGGAAGACGCTGAAGACGCCATCTAACAGATGAACCATAACACAAGAAAAAGAGCAAATCACATTCCTAGAACTCACAATCTCCTAATCTAAGAAACTAACAACCCTAATACCATTATTCCTATCTTATGTGATCTTCCTATCTTATCTTAACTCTAATGTTCTTGTTTTGAAGGGCCAAAACCTAAGCTCTGATGCCAACTATAACACCCTCCAAATCCGGGGTATAGATTTGGGGTATTATGAACACTAACTACTTACTGAACATGTACAATCACAATATAAATATATAATTACCCCTTACTACTACTACTCAGGATCTTTTCAAGGTTAAGGATTGAAAACAAGAACGACAAACCAACTTTATTACAACAATTCTAAATAAACTGTCTTACAAACTCTCTTTATTACAAACCATTATTTTTATCCAAATTTTAACTAAACATCTTTTGTTCAACTTACATCTACCACTTATCCTGTTAAACTTGATCTGGCAATTCAAAACTCTCTTCTAGGATAGGGACAAATACTCTTGGAATTAGAGGGTCCCACAACTTGACTCGCTTCTTGACTATTCGGGTTCTGATTGGTTTCATTTTTAACCTTAACTGAAAAATAAGGTGAACAACAATAATAGGGGTAAGCCAAAATTTCTCAACAAGCCTGCAATAATGTATATATAGTATAAGGAGAGAAAAATAAATGAACCGGTAATTTGCTGGTTCGAACAACCATCTGTTTCTGTAAAGAATAATAATTGTCATAACTAGCGAGTGCCAAATGAACGAGACTGGAAATAAAAACCAACATATGCACTATAACCTGCTAATCAGTCAGGATATAGCGCGGATCTATACCTAACTGCATAGACCCAACTAACATATGGGGTACCCAGGAAACTATGGTCTAATAATCAAGGGTCCGATTCATACTCGGCCTGTATCGTAACCATCCAGTCCATAGCTTAGCATCCGGAACAATCGGTATATTTTCGATGTATCCCAACATCTGGATATATCAGAGTATATGTAAATAAGGAAATAAGTATTGGAATATGAATAGAGGATTCAATACATTAGAAGAAATCAAGAATCAAAATGAAATAGAAACAAATGATCAATAATTGTGTATTAGTGTTTGTGAACAAGAATTATCAAGGTGTAATTGTCATGGGAAGTTGGAAGTGATTCACTATTCTGAACTTAGAATAGGGGAAAAACTTGCCTGGTACGCACTTCACCTCAGATGATTCACAGCCTTCTATCTCCCACTTGATTTGCCTTGCTGGTACTGAATCTATCAAGGAAGGATACTTGTTTAGCTGACTTACATCGTACGAAATCTCAGATTGATACCACGTAACCCTAATCATCTACCCATACGATATTATCTGCCTCGCATACAATTATCTAACACATAATGTTCACATAATCACGTAAATCACATAGCACGTAAGACATATAATTAATTTAGATTTATAAATATTTTTTGGATCGATACTAGACTTATATTCGCATTAACAAACACTATCTGACTCGATTCCTAACTTTTCGGGATTTCTTGGACTCATTTTTATCACTAATAGGGTCTATAAATAATTAATTATCATAAGCCGACTCACTTCTGAAAGAAATTATGATTTATAATATTTTTTAATGGAATCAGGTCATTTTTCCGAGTCTAAGGGTCTTCGTTTCGCTTAAATCGGATAGACGGTTTAATTATTACGCAATAAACAAGATTTAATTAATCATAAATCAATTATAATTAATTAATTACAATTAATTAAACCTTAATTATATTTTTAAATAATTATTTAAGAATTATTATATTTTAAAATAATTATTCCCTAATATTTGAAATTAATTACAATTTATTACAAATTATCTGATTAAATCGGTTACTTATAATTAATTACTTGATACATATAATTATTACGAAATCCGGACGCACAATAAATACATCGATACTCGCACGCCAATTTCTAAATTCTCGAAACACAACTCGAATATGTATGAGTTACTCGCTCGAATTGATTAATTACCGAACCACAAATCGAATTAATCGATCTAATTATTTAATCTTATTTATTAAATAATTACTAAATAATAAATAAATAAATAAATAGATAAATAAATAAATAAATAATTACATTTTCAAATTTCTAAATTAATAAAATAATTTAGAAATTATTTATAAAATAATTCAGATTTTTTAATCTGATTTTTATTTGATTTTACTAATTTACAAAAACTATTTTCTAATTAAAAAAATAAAAGTAAATAATTGAAATTGCAAAAATAGAATCAGGGAATTGGGTTATGGGTTTCAGGATCACACCCAGGTCGATTTCCGGGTTGGAACCGGGTCGCACCCGGGTCGTCCAAGAAAATCACCGACAACAACGCCGGTGAACTTTCCGGTGGATCGACGACCTCTAAACACGGAGTTTCGGGCTAATTCGTTCTTCGTACTCATCCCACAGCAGCTCAGGACCATTTCTCCCCCGTCCTCGTCGTGGTTGAAGCCGGCGAAGCCGAGAAACGCCGCCGACAATGGTGGTTTCCGGCGAGCTTAAAGTCCGAGTCCGGAGAGCTTAATTTGGGATCAAAACAGAACCGTTAGGTTCGATTCAAGCATATATTTTGTTCAAAATTTCCCCAGGAATTCAACCATAGCATCATCCAATCCTAACAACTCCTAAAACGAATTCTCCGGCCAAATCAAAGCATTTTCCGGCCAAAATCAAAACTATCAATTCCGTACATGAAAATTCACAAATAATATCTTAAAATTACGATTACAACTTCTATAATCTAATCCCTCTAACCAAAACAATCTCAGATTCATACAAATACAAAAACGAATTAATTAAAACTTATATAAATCCTAAAATAAGAACTAACACTTAGAGCAATCATTTGATGAATTAAATAGCATAAACCAGTTGTAAACAAGTATATGAAACTATCCCAAGCATCAAATTCAACCTGTAACCCCACAATCAAAACCCCCCAATTTTAGTTCATGAACCCTAAAATACGAATTGAAAATCTAAGCTACAAAACATGAAATTGATGGTACGAATAGAAAGTAGAGATCATAAGTTTCGTTTTGGTTACTCACATGTAAGATTTGAACAATAAAATCACTATGAATCCTTGGATTGAATTCTCAAGCTGTACTTCACCAACACTTCTATTTTCTTGAATATTCTGATTTTCTTATAATTAACTAATTAATAATTATTAATAAATCAACTATTTATACTAGCTAAAATAATATCCCTAAATAAAAATAAAAGGGTCTAATTACACATCTAATAAAATTATTTGACCCCAATTTTTATAATTTTTGGGTATTAATTATGAATTTTTAAATATCCAATAAATACAAAAATATGTCAAAATTCTCAAAAATTATGAATAATACAAAAATGTAAAGAAAAATGATGTTTGATAATTTCATGATCATATAAAAATAAAAATGTGATTTTTGTGGGGTTTTTGACACCCGAAGGGGCCCAAAAAGTCATTTTTCGCGAAAGAGGTAAATTTGTAAAACGTCTAGATGTTCAGAATATCGATGTGGTATAGGCCATATTTGGAAAAATAGGGCCAATGTTTGTTGTTTGAAATATGGGCTTTTAAAATACTGTTTGGGATGTACGGATTTTGATATAGAACATATAACTTATAATAAAACACTCGATAAATACCCGGAACACATTCTGATCAAAACAGATAACACATAGCACATAGAAATTAGGGTTTTAGGATTCAACACACATACTGACATAATAATACACATAAATTATCTTTATTAGAATATAATACAAGCATAATTTCTCGGTCGTTCCAGTAAGAACTCCGTTGGGAAGATGAAAATACATAAGAATGCGAGGTGGTTGTGTGTGTGTATATGAGTGTGTAGGAGAGCGTAACCCCTAAATTCCTTCCTCTTGGGGTATATATAGCCCAAGAGTAGGGTTTAGGGGTTGGTACCTTTAGATCAGGACCATTCGTTGATGGGGGCGGATGACGCTTGGGTCGATTGATATCTATACACGTGTCTAGGTAAAGAGCGCCTTTAGAATGCACCAAAGGTGTGCTCACTCATGTTTGTCTCAATTATTGGTTGTTGATAGCTGTCATTGTCACGTGCCCACATTCGTGCCCACATGCCCCTTCTTGATGGGTTGTGGGGTAGGCTTGTGTCTGGGTCGGGCTGAGCCCGTAGCTTCCCTGAGCCTGGCTCACTCTATGACAGGGTTGGATTCTAGCTGGGAGATGACCATGTTCTTAGACTAGGCTTGAGCCCAACTATACATGTGAGCCTGACTCATTCCATTGGCTTGTTCTGAGGTTGAGGGAGTCCTGGCTCACCCTAGAGTAGGGTTAAATGCTAGCCGTTGTGGGCTGTGGGGTAGGCTTGTGTCTGGGTCGGGCTGGGCCCGTAACTTCCCTGAGCTTGGCTCACTCTATGACAGGGTTTGATTCTAGCTGGGAGATGACCATGTTCTTAGACTAGGCTTGGGCCCAACTATACATGTGAGCCTGACTTGCTTGTTCCGAGGTTGAGGGAGTCTTGGCTCACCCTAGAGGAGGGTTAAATGCTAGCCGTTGTGTTTGTACCCTATCACTTACAATTATTAGATTATTAGTTTCTATTCACAAAGCTAACTACTCCCTTTATTTTTTAATATAAGAAGTTTGATTTTTTAGCACACATATTTAGGAGGGTTGACCATATAGTTAGAATTATTATTTTTTAAGAAATTTTTTTAAAATAAAAATACGACATCAAAACTTTTATTCACAAAAAGAATTTTTTGACAAAAAATATTTTAATCATATGGCCAAAATTTCCAAACATATGTTCCAAAGGTAATATATATCACAAATAATGATATATTTAATATAATCAATGTAATAAATATGAATACTAATATAATCTTATTATCAATATTAAAATTTCTTAATATGTGTAAATTTTCTAAAAATGAACAATTATATTTAAACGGGTGGTTTAAAATGGTGCATTTGAGCATAATAAAACTTTGATCGAAGATTTTGATATACTACTACCGAGGCCTCCAATCTCGATGATCCATGTAGAGAAGCACAAAAGGCCCACCGGGCCGGGTTTTAACCGGGCCTTAAAAAGCCCGGGCTTTGACTGGACCGGGCTTTTCGGGCTTTGACGGGGCCGGGCCGGGCTTTCCGAAAATATCAAAGTCCGTTTGGGCCCTCAAGGCGGGCCTAACCGGGCTTTTTTTCGGGTCGGATCGGATCGGGCCGGGCTTTTTTCTAATTTAAATCGGATCGCGTATTATTAGAGATTCCAAAGAATACATGTGTTAGCAACTAGATCATCGTAAAAATGTATTAGTTTACATGAAATATTTTATGAAAACATTACTTCGTTGAAAACATTTAAGTTCGGCAAAAAATAAACATGTTTATATAATATATTTTATCATTGTTATGATAACAATGATATCATTGTTATGATGACAATGATATCCAAATATTCATAACAATGATATCCAAATATATATAGTGTACTTATTATATCTTCTTTCATTATTTATGCAACGATGTATATAAATAATATTATTAATCACAAATATGTAAATATATATGTGTTTAAAGTATTATTTATATTAATAGTAAATGTGAATTTATAAATATATAAAAATATATATTAGAATAATCAGATTATAACCGGGCTTTTTCGAGTTTTTAATCGGGTCGGGCCGGGCCGAAGCCCGGACTTTTAACCGGGCCGGACCGGGCCGGACCGGGCCGAGCTTTACCTAAAAATATAGGGGTCGTCGAGGCCCAAAGCCCGGGTCGGGACCGGGCCGGGCTTTGACCGGGCCGGGTTTGATTGGGCTTTGACCGGATCGGGTCGGGCCAGATTTTCGGGCCCGGACTTTTTGTGCATCTCTAGATCCATGTGACTTGACCCTAAAATTACTAGTTTTGTACCCGTGCAAGGCTTTTTGTAAATTGTTAATATAAATATTTTAATTCTAATTATATTTAACCTAAAATATTATTCTAACTAAATTTAACTATAGTTAATTTATAAATTAAAATTAATAATGTATCTCATATATTACGTGTAATATTTTAGTTTATGTTGTGATTTTAAATTGATATTTTTTATTTAAATTTTTAAATTATTTTGTCGATAGTTATATTTCATATATTTATTTATCTTTTAATTATTTTATTTTATCTAAAATATTATTATAATTAAATTTTTTGCATTAAATGCTCAATGCGTATCTTGTCCATTCAAGTTTTTAATTTATTTTTTGATGGAATGTTTGTTTATTGTAATATCTAATATTTTAATTAATTGATATAACGTATTTGTACATTTTTTTATACTTTTTTGTTTATGTAATTGTTCTTGTTATTTTTCTATTATTTTGTATATTTTTTTGATATTTGTTTTGAGTTTTTATTTAAAATAATTTTTTATCATTAATAATTAGAATGAGTTTTATTAAACAAATTACATATTTATTTCTTGAATATATTAGGCAAACTACTTTTTCAAAAAATTAGTTTTTTGTTGCACTCTAAACTATGCATTAGTTAATTTATGTAGCTTGTTTGCACATTTTTTTATTTTATTTATTTATATATTAGTTCTTTATATTTATTTGTGTATTTGAATAGATTTTTGATATTTATTTAGGGTTTTTATTTAAAATAATTATAAATATAAATAATTAGAATGAGTTTTATTGAAAAACTACATCTTTATTTCATGATTTAAGTGGCTTATACTAATTATATATATGATATAATTATATAATTTTTTTAAAACTTTTTTCATAACAAATGTGATTATTATTTTACCAAAAAAAGTGTAATGAAATATATTTTTACATGTTTATTATTATTATTTTCTCTTATTTATATTTTTCAAAATGATATTGTATGAAATATATTTTTAAACATGTTAATTAGTTTATAATATATTTTCAAGTTTTTTTATATTTGTTTTGTAGTGTTTATGTTATTTTTTTTTACTAATCAATTGTATTATGTTTTTCATGGATAATATATTTTTAAATTTTTTTTACTTTTTGTACTTGTATATTTAATTCTTATTGTATTTTTATATTTGACGTGAATAACCTAAATATAACATATGTGTTATAATTTATTTTATTTCTTGGTTCTCTTATTTTTTTACATTAAAATTTGTAAGAAGAATATTTTAATCATATCACATAATATATTTACGTAAATATTTTTTTATATATATCTTTTTTTCGGAAGTTTGAAAGCGGGTTAAATGGATTTATATTAAAAGTTATACTATCTAGATTTTGTTTTATAGTAAAATAATATAATAAATGAGATAAATATAGTCTATAATTATATTTTAGCACGTGAAACCCACTGTGTGACGATGTATATATACACATATAATTTTACAATATATTTTTGAAGTTTTATAATTTTGAAATTAACAAATTTTATAGATTTTTATTTTTTTTTCTTAGTATCATTGTTATACTATATACAATTGTGTTTCCGTTTATTTTAGTAAAATTAATTAATTTAAACTTATATACAACTATATTTTTTAAAATATTAACTTCAATAAAATTTAAATATGTACTTTTTTATAATTTTATATTATATTTATTGATTTGTGTTTAATTTTATTCAAAATCCCCTTAAAAGTTTTTGTTAACATGCTTATGTGGTGATTATCATTAACTAAGTGCGGTAAAATTTATTTTTACATGTTTTTGTTTAATTTTATTCAAAATCCCCTTAAATTGTTTTTTATTAACATGTCTGGTGATTATTATTTTACCAAGTGTGGTAAAATTTATTTTTACATGTTTATAATTATTATTTTCTCTTATTTATATATTTTTAAATTATATTATATAACATATATCTTTTTAAATTTTTTTACAACTATATGTTTGCAAAAAATTAATTTCAATAAATCCAAATATCTGCCTTTTGTATAATTTTACATTATATTTGTTAATTTATTTTATATTTTTTAGGTTGGGAATATATGTGTAGTGAAATTTGTAACTAAAATTATAATATTTTAACTTAAACTAATTATTCTTTATTGTCCATATTTATGTATTATAAATATATTAGAAATAATTAGACTTTATTGTGAAAATTATTTTTTACCGTGTATGCCTTGAAAATAGGGGTGCAAGAATTTTATATGATTTTAATATTTATATGAAATGACACTCTTAGTTATGACGACCAAACCAAGTAATAGTACCATATTAACTGCTTTACAGTTTACACCAATTATATATATAGAGGAAAGTTCTATGAGACCACTTTTTCATTGGAGACTTGAAGACCACATATGTTCTGCAATCAAAACACTTTAAAATATATTATTTTATGAAGTATGTTTTACAAATATCACTAATTCATTAAAATTGTTGAAAATCATTTAAGTTTAATAAGTAAAATTTGTATGTTCTGCAAGTTAAACAAATGTTCTGCAAACTTAACATGTTTTGCAGAATAAAATATTTTTGTAATGTTTTACATGCGGTACATATATGATATTCAAAATTTTGAATAAAATAAGGATTTTTTGTAGTGCATGATTCGCAAAATAATATATTTTGCAATGTTTTTGTGCAATATTTTGCTTGCAGAACATAAGTGGTAAGGTCTAAAAAAAAATTGGTCTCCATAGAACTTAACTCATAAGATATAATATAATATAATATAGTAAAAACATGATCAAAATTTAAAAAAAGAAAAAGAAAAAAGAATCCGACTAGGCGACATATTTGACTTTAGAGTTGGTGGGTGTGTCTATCTAACATGTCAGTCTTGAATCACATTAAATCATATCCACACTGTTTTCGTCACCAACGGCCCTACCTAGTAGTAGTAGTATATTCTAAATCTCTTTCAAACTCTCACCCGTCTTCTCCGCTAAAACATAAACACCCGTACACATTGGTTGGTCGTGTTTGAATATAGGAAGAGAGATGGGTTCAGATGCTTCCAGCATTGATTTATTAAAAAACGAGATTCCTTTAGAAACCCAATCTGTGTGTCTCAACGGTGACATCAATACAGGTCTTGTTCTCGTCGACCTCGTTAATGGCTTTTGCACTGTTGGTTCTGGTCCTTTGGTAATTTTACTACCCCCCCTCCTCATGTTTTTATGTCTCCATTACATATTTTTCATGTATTTTGATTCAATAACTCAACCCTTTTGATTATTTGCGTAGTTGTGTTTGTCTTTTGATTGTTGACTTTTTTTATATTAAAATTTTGGTATCTATCTATACTAATAATGAATTAATGAATGGGAAGGTGATCTTATGATTAACTTTTTACATGTACATTTTATGTAAGATTTTATGTATTTGTGTCTCTGTGTGTGTGTCTTTAGCTGTTTTGTACCTTTCGTCGATTGCCAGGGCAACTTATATCGTTTTTATTAATTTATTAATTTTTGTTTTGGATTTTACAACTGATTTATACATCCTTATTTTTCATGCTATTAGTGGCTAAACTTGGATTCTATATGATCCGGGGCTTAGCTAGTAGTTTATATTGTTATCATTAATTTATTGTTATTTGTTTTGGATTTTTATTAATTCACTTTATGAAACAACAACTGATTTATAGGCCGGATTGTTCATGATTCAATATGATACGGGGCTTAACTAGTATTAAGAGGGCAAACTGCAACCAGGGCTCGAAAATTAATTTGTAACTCATTTTTTTTCAATTCTTGTTAAGATTAAAAGGTATAATCTTCACTGTTTTTTAGAGATCAGTCGGGAATGAAGTGTTCCGCCACTGCATACCTTGTTTATATTACTAAGTGATGTTACTGCATATATATATATATATATCAAATTGTGTTCTTGATATTTAATGATTATTTTTTAACAGGCTCCAAGTGCACCAAATGCACAAATTTCTGGAATGGTTGATGAGTCTGTTCGGCTCTCCAGATTGTTCTGTGAAAAGAACTGGCCTGTTTTTGCTTTTCTTGATTCTCATCACCCCGATAAACCAGAGCCCCCATACCCTCCACACTGCATAGTTGGAACAGCTGATTCCGAATTAGTTCCTGGTACTTAATTTCACATGGACATTAATTGATGTAGCAGCTATAGGCTACTTGTTCCTGTTTTGTTCACTTCATTTTTTTGCAGCTTTGGAATGGTTGGAGAATGAATCAAATGTAACTCTTAGACGCAAGGATTGCATTGATGGTTTCCTTGGGTCCTTTGAGAAAGATGGGTCCAATGTGTTCGTAAATTGGGTGAAAACCAATCAAATAAAAGTTGTAAGTACTTACCTTTACTCCATCAGGACCTTTAAATCTAATTCATTGTTGTGATTGCCATGGTGGAATGAGATCGTGCAAAGTAAATTAATATGAATAAGAAATTAAATATGGTGGGGAAGAATATACGGCTGAATGAGTTGACACAGTGTAGAAAGAAGATTATAAAATCCTAAATGACAAGTTGAAAAAAGGAACTGCTAACCAGATCCTGTTGTGAAAAAATGGAAAAAAGGAGCTTATTTAGAACATCTAGCTATGTGACGGAAGAGGGGATGAGATTTATGTGTAATTTAAAATTTTCACCCTGCTTCTTTTGTGTAAGTCTATTCCATCTAAAAGAACTCTCTCATAGACTCTTCATACTGATTTGGTCTATGATATGGATTTTCTGCTTGTAAGTAAATATGTACAATCTTTTTACAAGGTGTTGGTGGTCGGAATATGCACAGATATATGTGTATTAGATTTTGTCTGTTCTACACTATCTGCAAGAAATCGTGGTCTTCTTCCCCCTTTAGAGGATGTGATTGTGTATTCCCGTGGATGTGCTACTTATGATCTTCCAGTTAGTATATCCAGGAACATCAAAGGTGCTCTATCTCATCCGCAGGTATGCATCTATCTTACCTCACACATCATTATATTATTTTACCCTAAAGGATTACGATCAATACGACAATAGAACTGTCACATCTGTCAAGAACTAGTTATTTTATTGTTTTTATGCATCACAACTATATTCATTTGAAAAAACTACCAAGTTCTTTGTAGTAATAGTTTGTACTCCCTTCTGGTACTTAGAATTAAGTTGGATTCTGTATGTTTTTGAAGCAGTGACGATAAGAGTGCCATTCACCTTTGCGTAGATATTTTACTTGAATGGCAAGTGTATGTGTATGACAATGTATCATCAAGAATTCTAACTAAATTGAAAAAACAAGTATATACTCTATTAACTAGGACAAGTTAATAGTCCCTAATGCAGATTCCTATTTTGATGTTCTAATTATCGAGGTGTTGAATATTAATTAGTCTGAACTAGAGTTCATAATCAGGTATTGAATGTTTATTTTACAATTTGTAAAGCCTTCCAAGTGAAAAACCAATAAAGTATGTGTCTACAGTAGCTTTAAATGCGGATGAGAGCTAAAACTAATGTAGACACAATAATTGTTCAGGTTGGTACAAAACTTCTAAGGGTGATTCATTCATAAAGAAAAATGTGTTCTTTTAACTTGTTAATTTGAAGCAACAATTTGTTTGTTGTATAAAATTCTTACGGATTCTTGTCATATCTGTTGCAGGAATTGATGCATCACATAGGTCTGTACATAGCAAGTGGTAGGGGCGCGAAGATCGTATCTGAGGTTTCATTTGGTTTACATGAAGAGCAATGATTTTGAGCATGTTGATTGTTCTATAATTTAAGTTATGTATCCAGTAATGAATAAATAAGTGCAGCGCAATCATGTTGAAGCACAAAACACAATCAAATGTTTAGATTTGATATCATTCTATGAATTATGTGTTTTTGACGAGTGCCAAATGTTTCCGGGTCCAGTCTCTATAGTGAACATTCTTTCTTGCTGCAAGCATTAGCATAAAAGTACTCGTACACTCGTATTAAATACTACTAATGAAGATATTTATTCTTGGTCTAGGAAAATATAAACCATTAAGCTATGAATCTTGCCTGCAAGAGACCTTGTGCTTTAATCAACTTGCTTGTAGAAATCATATTTGTAAGGAATAATGCTCATTCTGCCTAGATTTGATTCAAAATGATATCTTCAGCCTTTTATCTGGTTGCTTTTTTGCATAAATTTAAAATACTCCAGATTGGATCCTTAAAAACTTGATTATTAAGAAGATCGATATTTTAGAACATTAAACGTTTGCATAGTTGGTGTGTATAGCTTCCATCGTCTACCTGGATGAAAGCTCCATAATGTTTAATTCATGGCACGTTATGACATCATTGGATGCCTCTATGATTGAGATAAGATAAAGATGAAACTCAGAAAGCTACTAGAAAAGAAGCATGAAACTGACGAGACAAGATCGCTCTCCGACTGCTAAGCTAGGCACAACAAACACAGGAAAAGTCCATTATAAAGCTATAGTAAGAAATGACACAGTGGCCATCACTTTCCTTTAATCTGGCAAGGTCCACTTGCATTATTAAACTTTACATGAAGCATACTCAGGTTCGCTAGCATTTGCAAGATAAGAACATCAACTTGAAACATCATTCAATTCAACAAGTAGGAAAAATAAGAGAGCTGGACCATGAATTCACAGGAAAGGGGATTATTTACAGCTGCAGCGAGCAAGTTTAGACATATTTACATGTTCCATGTAGCATAATTTACATACAAGAACTAGCTTTCTCTCAAATTCCTCCCATATGGTTTACATAATCTCATGACTGATAACGCAATAACAAACATAATAACATAATGGACTGCAAAATTCCAAGTTGATGCCTCACTGACCTTGATTTCATAGGCAAAAACGTCACCATGGGGACGGTGATACAATGGCACCCACCATGCTACCAATATGTTATTGCAACAGCTGAAAAACTACTTTCTCCTTTTCAATTTTCTATTTTTTGGGTGAATTTTGTAGTTACTTCAATTATGGACGATAACTCCTACATATGATTGTCAGATCAATTACCACAGCATTTCAGCACAAGCAAGCGGCATATACGCAGGCTTCAGAAGCTCTGAAGAGATGAAAGCCACTGCTGCATGTACTTTTGTCGCTCTGCACAAGTGCAGGAAATGTTCAGTTAAACATCAACACAAGAAACACTCAACAAAAAACAATACTGATTTATCAGCAAAAATCAACATACTTACAAAGAAAAATAATACAGAATTAGTTAAAATGAACATCAGTGTGATATTGCTGTCAACTCAGACACTAGTGAAACAGCAGATAGATGCTATAATTAACAATGCAAGTGCTAACTGCTAGTAGTAAAAGGTCTCCTACTTTTGGTGCAGCGAAGAACTATAAGAAAACAAAAGGGATGGAAAATCACTACTCTCATTTGTCAGATAGCCCTGTATTATGGGAAAACCACGATTATTAAAAAAGGTTTCATATTAATGTTCGATACCATATCCACACCTAACATAGGGTTTAGCAACAACAAACATACTTTGAAAGACAAATAATCTGAATTAGTTATAATAAACATCAATTCAATATTGCTGTCTTATCGGACACTAGAAAAGCAACAGATAGATGCTATGATTAAAAATGCAAGTGCCCAAGAGTTAAAGGTCTCCCACTTTTGGTGCAGCGAAAAAAACAAAGAAAACAAAAGGGAACAATTGTTAATTTGTCAAATAATCCCATGTAATGGGAAGAACCAGGATTAGTGAAAACAGTAATTTTTACTAGTGTTCCTTAATGCGCAATACCATATTCAAAACTAACATAGAGTTTAAGAACATTCGCCCCTGGTATTCCTATAATTTATTTTCTATATATATGATCCGAAATAATCCACAAGCTAAAAGCAACTAAGAACTGCAGCTGCAAAATATTCAACTTGAACTATAACAACCTCGACATAAACAATGATCATAAAATACATGACAGACATATGAGCAATAATTTCAAGACCTAATGCTACAAAATATAAAAGAACAGCTCATATTAAACAGTAAAATAAGAATCAAACAACATCAATTAACAGAAATGAGACTAACCATCAGAATGCTCATCCGAGGTATTCTTATAAGCAGTCAACAGCTGAGTATTAGCCACCTCCGATTTTTTTACATCATTTCTGTAGCAAGGAACCAAGACAGCAAAACTATCATCAACCTCATCATCACTCTGGAAATCAGGGGCATGTGGTTCCAGCCACCCAATCGACCAGTCCGAATCATCGGATTCAGAACCAGACAAACAAACACCATCCGATGGCACCAACACAACATCATACTCTTTATCAATCCTCCTCTCCTCCCTACTATTCCATTTCTTCTTAATTTTCCTACTCGAAGAAGCCATCTTAGCCCCCTTCACATTCGAAAATTTCAAAGAATCCATTTCCCTCACTCCCAAACCCCAATCAGAAGAGTTGTTCAGTGAAGAACCATTACCCACAACAGGCTCTTTCTCTTTTCCACCCCATACCCACCAAGAAAATCTAGTTAAAGACACAGCCATTGTCTCAAACACAATAATCTAGTCCCCCAACAAATATAAATTCCAAAATTTAGGCTAATACTAAACACCCTTTAGTCAAAATATGGGTAAATTTGCACTTGTGCAGACACCATATGCATAGTAAATTCACAATCTAATCAATCCAGCCCAAACAAATGAAAGATTAATAACTTAAAAAACCCAAGTTGTTTATCCTAAAATCACCTAATCTTTAGTAATCTTGACTCACTTGACAAACATGTAATTATGTCAACATAAAATTACCATAAATTACAAAATCCTAATCATATCCAACTCCCAAACCATATTTAAAGACATGGGCTTTCTCAAAATCACCCTAAAAACTTATCTGATTAACAAAATTCAAGAACCTCAAATACCACAAATTAAGTACTTTACTCAAAACTCAAAAGTACTATTTCACACACACACACAGTGAACAAAAATCCAAACTTAAACCAGCCCAGTTCAAGAAAAGATCAAAACTTGTGACCCAGAATCAAAAACTCATCATCGGTGAGAGAAAATTCAGTCAACTATTTCACAAAATCAATTATAATCACCACAAGATTAAATAAAATAATTACATAAATAATAATTATTAATGAAGAAGAAGAAAGTGATGGATAAATAACAATATTAGCTCTCTAAAACTCCCATGATCTAAAACTCCCTCACCCACTCAGTGATCATCATTCTTGTGTATGTATGTTGTATATATACACATGGTTAGGCTAAAAAGGGCAGATCAATTCGACTCGATTTATGGATAAAATCGAAATTGAAATCAGGCAATTTCGGTTTTAAATATAAAAAATAGCAAACACGCATCTTTGGTTAAATACAAGTTTTTTTTTGGGGGTCACATAAAATAATACGCAGAGATGTAAATGTACATATAATATAATAATGTTGAGGATTTTATTCTTAGAGATTAAATAGACGGTCCAGATTAAAACTGTATCTGGCCCAAAAATCGACACTTGGAAAAAATTAGATGTGCTAAAAAATATGGGCCGTTGATTATGATCAGATAGTGACGTGGGCTGTTTTGAAGCCAATCATTGCGTGAGAGTGAAGGTGAAGTAATTGACTTGACACGTGTGATCCTTGTGGGGTCCTTTATTTTTGTATATTTATTTCAGCCAGAGGAGTCTTATCTTTTCTCCTGTAAATTATGAATAGAAATATTTACCCGTCATTTTCATTTATTTCGTCTATGAATTGAAGTGCAATCCTTTATTAATTACTCCCCTCGTCTCGATTTTCTTCTTCAATATTATCATGTTTCATTTCTCAAAATAATTGTTATAACGTAATAAATAAAAATATAAAGAAAAAATAAAATAAAATGATTGTCCTAGGTATATATTAAAATTATTATTTTATTTGATTTAATTTTAAAAATGTGAATTTAAATTGATGGACAAGAAAACGAAATAAAGTGATTACATAAAATTAGAGTTTTATCCGTATTATGTACCGAACCACGGATTCATAATTATATCGTCCTTATAATAAATAATATCAAAATTTAAATACTAAATTACCCATTTCTCTTTTGTATAAATAGTATTATTATCAGTGATACCTAAATTTAGTTATGTAAATTATAAAAGATGTTAGTATATTATAAAATTGTATAATTTTATATATATCGGGCATCTTAGTCATTATTATCAATAATTAGATTAATTGTGCAAAACTAACTTATTTATTATATTGATAATCATAAAAAAAACGTACTTTTGAAAATAATTCTAATCACTCATTTTTTATACTACTTTTGAGTTTGGCCACTTTATATCCTACGCATATAAATAACATACATATTTTTCTTTTTATTTTTTTTGTCGATTTTCGTTTTTCCGACGAACTTTAAAAAAACAATTTGATAGTTACTTCCTCCATTTCTAATTTTTTTCTCTCTCCCTGTTTTTTCAGATCTATAAATGTTATATCCATTATATCTACTCGTCACTAATGTATGATTTTTCGATACATTATTTATTTCTTACATGTCTTCTTTTGTGTCTTTGTTTTCATTTCTAGACGCATGATTTATTTTCAATTTTTGTCTACTTTTGTGATTTTTATGGTCATTCCAGCTTGATTTAGTTATCTTATGTATAATGATGACAGAGACGTGGTTGTCGTGGTAGTTCGATTCTAGTAATTGTTTTTATTACGTAGTTAGTGATTTGTAGGTGGTTGGAGGTTGTTGTTTGATTTTGGTGATTTATATTTGATTGCAATTACCCTTTAAATCTGATTCAAATGTTGTGATGACTTTTTTAAAACAAATTGTTAACTAAAAAATGATTTTGGTCTATATGTTTATGAAAGTCACTCTCTTTTATATAATTTATTACTTTAAAATTAAAATAGTAAAGATAGTAACATTAAGTTCAAATTACACAAACAAAAAGTCACGAGAAAAGAAAAAAATTACGAAGGAAATAATTGTTTAGTTGATGAAAACTAAATAAAAAAATGTCTTAAGACTTTGAGAGGCGGTTGTGTGAACAAAAACTTTAAATTTTAAGTATATATCGATAGCTTGACTTTCTGTAAGAGTGAGATTGAGTAAATATGAGAGCGGTATGGGTTTGACTGCAGAAAGATTAGGTTGATTTGGTGGAACAATTAAAACTGTTGTAGCCTGGGGAGCGATCGGCATATTTTTATTTTTAAACTTTCATCTTTGGATTTGGTCGCATCTTAAATTAATAATATTTAATTGTATTAAATTAAGTAATAACGTTTTTTGAATTAGAAATATTAAAGTAATTCTGATTAGTATAGTTGGTTAATAACGATGAATAAGAAAATTTTATAATATATAATGACAGATTTTTACTCTCTTTTTTAAAGCATATATAATAAGGAAAATTTATCAATATAATGTGATTAGTCTTAGGGGTGAACTTCTATTAGTTAAAATTGAATTTGAAGATATGTGATTGGTTAACTCAATAATATTTAAGTTAAAATGATTAACTAATTGTAGTTAGTATTATAAGATGAAAATGGTAAATAAGATTTTTTTAAATATTATATGATTGATCTAAAATATTATAAGATGAGAATGGTAAATAAGGAAAGTTTTTAATAAAATGTGATTGGTCTAAAATTTAGAATAACTTCATATTCGTTAAAATAACATACAAAATACATTATGTAATTGGTAATTTGGTAAACTCTACTAAGTATTATAATAAAAATAAGGAAAGTGTAATATCCCACAATTTTTAAAATAGTAATAATAATAGAATAAAAGAATAAAAAGATTAAATTTCGATAAGTATTAGAATTTAAAATTGGTTTACATTATTTGTCCTAAAATTTGGATCAGACTTTAATACAAATTAATTTGTTGGTTAAGAAATAGGATTTTGTATCATTATAAATACATCTTATTCGTATTCCTCGTTTTTATCATTAAAATTCGTAAGGCTCTTTTACACAAAAATCTGCAATCTTATATAATTCATAGACAATTCATAATAAGTCAGAATTCGTTGATACTGAACTTTTCAGAAAGATCTTTTTGTTCTCTATAACTTTCTTATTTCGTATTTTCTAAGAAAGCCTCGTTTAGAGGGTCAAAAGGCAAAAAACAGATCTGAACAAAATTAAAATCGTGGAGATTTTCAAGATTTAGATGTTGCATTTTTGACTGGTTACTATAGATTGATCATTTGATCTAATGTGAATTATTTGCTTGCGTTTCCATTGCTCCGTATATATTGTATGCTTACGTGTTCTCAATTATTATGTAAGTAACTATTTGTTACTCTGTATTTATTTTGTAATGTATTCTATTATGCGTGATTACGTATTCTCGGATATTTGATTTTGTTATGTCAATAAGAATTTGATATGTGATTAACAAGAAAAGAATTGTTTTCAGAATCCCTCATTTTTAGGTTATGCATTGAATCATAGAATCCAGTCGCTGGATAGTGTGACACATAGAACTAGTTTACGCACATTTCGGAATACATAGATGCCTTGTTGAGTTTTTCTTAACGAGGGGTTAAACTAGCCCCCATTGAACCATCAAATATCTAATTTAGAGCCGTATCGCGGGCATAGGGCGACCGTAATTTAGAATCATGGGATTTTGATATAAAAATTTGATTATTGAATAAGAATAAGAATTTTGATTATGTGGATTATAGAACGTGTTGTGTGCTTCTCT
Organism: Apium graveolens; assembly: GCF_009905375.1. NCBI lineage: Eukaryota > Viridiplantae > Streptophyta > Magnoliopsida > Apiales > Apiaceae > Apium > Apium graveolens. The sequence goes on from NC_133649.1 coordinate 118,487,197, forward strand.
TTGATAATTGTTATTGATTATATCGTGTGCAACTGTGTTCACCTTGTTATCAAATGTATGTGTGATTTTGTGTGATCTGTGTTATGTGTCAAGCATGTTTAAACCGTGTTTTCGAAAAAGATATATTATTTTGAGCCGTTAAATGGTAGTTGCTTGCTGGGCTTCGCAGCTTATTCTTCCGATATTTCAGGTTTCATATAAGATTCGAGTTGGATAACATTGGAGTTTGAGGACCTTAGGTTTGGAGTAATTTGACTTTTGAACTTCCGTTACTTGCACTTTTGTAATAGTCATCTTTGTAAAAGACTTTTAAATTAGTATATTGTATATTTTTTTAGTTTCAATTTAGATTTAATAGTCCGGAAGTGCGGGCTGTTACAGTTGGTATCAAAGCCAGGCTGTTCTTCGAAGTGTATTAGGTATTGTACTAGTACATTCTCTAGGATGCGCTTCTGTGGACCATAGTTTAAGTCAGGGAGCGTAGACGTATAAAATTATTGTGAATTTGGGGACCGAATTTGTTGAGCAAGATTGAAGTTGTATGCATAACTCAACAATGCTAATTTGGAGAACTCAACATAGAACAAAGGACTAGAAAATAATTTATGTTCCACTAGAATCAATACAGAAAATTTATTGGGTATATACATGATGATCTTGGTAGCTGCAGTGAAGAAGACGTCAATAGAGATGCGTATGAAGTTCATTAATATGTTCAAGCAACGGAGGAAAAAGATTGAATTCATTTTAAGAAGTTATTAGGATTAGTGTGAAGACCTAAAGGATTCTATATGAAGTTGATTGTAATCGGTAGAAAATTTAACAATGGTTTGTAAAGATAATAGTACGAAGGCCTGAGAGAGGAACTAGTCGCCTGTGAACTAGACCATTGAATTAGGCGTTAGTGATTCGTGAAAGGAAACTACGTACTATTATTAGAAGGATTGTTAAGTGGAGATTCTATTACGTGCTGATTCTCAATGATCAGGAGGAGCTTAGGTTCTGACTGTGTTTAGATGTCGTCAGTATTTTATGTGTCGTCAGGATTTGATGCATCATCAGTATCTGCAGAACATCAGAATCTGAAGGCAGTCTGTTGTGAAGATTGATTATGTTCCTTATTTTGAGGGATGGATATCTGTTACGTTCTGAGTGATAGGACTTTGTATATTAAGTTAAAGATATGTATCATTTTCTATAAGTAATTGATAATGTATATCTTAGACTTATTTGTAGCAGTTGTGTATTATATAAACACAGTTTAGGTCATCACATAGTGATTAACTCGAGTATTGTATGACCTACCAGCTATCAAGAACATCAGTATTTCTTGAGTGAGTTTGTAACAGTTTTTATCAGAAATATAAAGAACTGTTATATTTTTATACTTGTTCGAAGCATTTATACAATCGTATCCAACCCCCCTTAAATAATTGTATTACTACCGGGGAACAATTGGTATCAGAGCAAACTGATAAATTTACAATCAGAAGCGATCTAAACATGTCTCTAAACAAGTATGAAAGTATTAAAATCCCCATTCTGAAAAAGGCTGAATATCCTACATGGAAGGTGAAGATGCTCATGCACCTAGAGGCTACAGATCCAGACTAACTCGATGTAATCAAAGATGGACCCTACATGTCAACAAAATTGGTGCCTGCAACTCCTACTGTTGCTGAACACTATCAGTTGAAGGAAAAGAGTGAGTGGACACCATAAGAGAAAGTTGTTGTGATGAAAGATGCAAAGGTAAGAAACATTTTGCATAACAGTTTTGATTTTGTGATGTCAAACATGGTTATAGCCTACAAGACTGCCAAGGAACTCATGATTTGGAAGTTCAGCAAAGGAAAGTGAGGAAAAACAACAAGGGAAAATCAGTTGCTTTGAAAGTGAATAACAAAGCTTCAAAAGAAAGGTCTGTTGAAGCTACAAGGAAAAAGAACAATCTGCCAGAATCAGATACTGATGATTTATCATCAAATCCTGATGATGATACTGATTCTAAAACTGGTGAGAATGTGACAGATTCTGATGTCATACAAATGGCTGCATTGCTACTTAAGGGCTTCAAGAGGATGCAATTCAGGGAGTCTCAGAAGAATTAAAGTTTCAGGAAAAAGTTCACTAGAGGAGAAAGAAAGTCATCTGGAAGAAGAGAAGGGAAGGACTCTAAAGCTGAAAAAGTCGATAGGTCAAAAATCAAGTGCTACAACTGTGATGAACCTGGTCACTTTGCTACTGAGTGCAAAAAGACAAAGCATGACAAAGGGAAGAATAAAGCCTTGATTACATCAAGCAAGGATTGGATGGACTCCACTGATTCTGAAAATGAAGAAACATGTTATGCACTAATGGCTAGCTTTGATGCTCTTGCTTCCTCTTATTCTAAGGGTAACAAGAAAAATACTCTTGTCTTGGATAGTGGATGTTCAGGACACATGACTGTAAATAAATCCCTGCTGTCAGAATTTGTAAAGAAGGCTGGCCCAAATGTATCTTATGGAGATGGAAATATAGGACACACTCTGGATATGGCAACTTGATAATAGGAAAGGTAGCCATAGAGAATGTAGCTCTGGTGGAAGGACTGAAGAATAATCTTCTAAGCATCAGTCAAATCAGTGACAGAGGTTGGTGTTCTATGACTCTCACTATGAAGTTGTTCACAATAAGTCAAAGAAGATTGTCTTGATGGGATACAGACATGGCAATATGTATGAAGCAAGACTGCATAAAAGTCTTGAGCAAGAAGCTACTTGCCTTATCTCAAAGGAATCAGTAGATGAGAGCTGGAATTGGCACAAGAAGCTCTCACATCTCAACTTCGATTCAATCAATGAACTTTCCAAGAAGGAGCTAGTAAGAGGATTACCAAATATGCTATACTCATCTGATGGTCTTTGTGATTCTTGTCAAAAGTCCAAGCAAAGAAGAGTATCTTTCAAAAGTAAAACAGAATTATCTATCACTGAGCCATATCATATGTTACACTTGGATCTCTTTGGACCAGTAAACATAATGTCTATCAATAAGAAAAGGTACACACTTGTAATTATTGATGATTTCACTAGATACACTTGGGTTTATTTTCTACACAGGAAGGATGAAACTCCAGAAATTCTTCTGGATTATATAAGGCAAATTGAGAATGGATCCACCTTCAAAGTGAAAATATTTAGAAGTGATAATGGCACTGAGTTCAAGAACTCAAAAATGGAGGAAGTCTGCAAGTACAAAGGCATACAACAACGATTCTCAGCTCATGGCACACCCCAACAAAATGGTGTTGTTGAGAGAAATAACAGAACCCTGATTGAAGCTGGTAGGACTCTGCTGGAAGAAGCAAAACTACCCACTTACTTCTGGGCTGAAGCAGTAAACACAGCCTGTTATACTCAGAATATCACACTGATAAACAGACATGGTGTTACTCCTTATCAGATGCTAAAAGAAAAGAAGCCCAGTCTCAAATATCTTCATGTATTTGGATGTAAGTGCTTTATTCTGAGAACTCATACTAATCAGCTAGGAAAGTTTGAATCAAAAGTTGATGAAGGAATCTTTGTTGGTTACTCACCATCAAGAGCATACAGGGTTTTCAATCTGAGAACAAATACTGTAGTTATCTCCATAAATGTATCTTTTGACGAAAAGAAGATTCTTGGTTTTGAAGAAGACTCTCATGAAAGTCTAATATTTGCAAATGAAAATGCACTTTTGGAATCTGCATCATACTCTAATGAACTGTCCATTACTGATGATCCAAATCCTGATACTCCTTCAAATTCTGAAGATGATCATTGTACCAATGAACTTGCACATGTTGAGGGGGAGCAACAACAAGGTTCAACTGATAGTACTAACTCTGAAGAATCAACTCAAGGTTCTTCTCAATCTGATCATTCATAATCCAATGTTGATTCAATATCAAATGGACATGAGTCGAGTCCCAAAACTTCATCAGAAGATAACAGCACTGATTCAGGGGAGCTTCAAATGCATTTGATAAGGCATACAATTCAGGGGGAGCATCTAGCTCCAGAAGGACATTTCCTAGTGCCATAAAATGGATTAAAGATCATACTCCTGATCTGATCATTGGAAATCCTGATGAAGGTGTAAAGACAAGGAGTGCAACTCAAAATGAATGTTTGTATCACAATCTACTTTCAAAAGAAGAGCCAAAGAAAGTAGAACATGCACTCAAGGATGCAGATTGGGTCATAGCCATGCAAGAAGAGTGGAATGAGTTCGAAAGAAATGAATTTTGGAAGCCGGTGCATAGACCTAAAAATAGGTCAATTGTAGGCACAAAGTGGGTCTTCAAAAATAAGACTGATTCTGATGGAACCATTTTCAGAAACAAGCAAGATTGGTGGCTAAAGGATATTCCCAATAGGAAGGCATTGACTATGATGAAACATTTGCTCCTGTTGCTAGGCTGGAAGCAATCATAATTTTCTTGGCATATGCTGCACACAATAAATTTAAAGTCTTTTAGATGGATGTCAAGAGTGCATTTCTCAATGGAGAACTTGAAGAGGAAGTCTATGTTGAACAACCACCAGGTTTTGTGGATTCTAAACATCCTGATTATGTTTATAGACTGGATAAAGCACTCTATGGGCTAAAGCAAGCACCTAGGGTATGGTATGAGACCCTTGCTCAGTTTTTGCTTGAAAGTGGATTCAAAAGTGGTACAATAGATAAAACTTTATTTTATCTAAATTAAGGTAAAGATATGCTTTTAGTTCAAATTTATGTTGATGATATTATTTTTGGATCAACTAATCAAAAACTGTGTGATAAGTTCTCAAAGTTGATGCAATCAAGATATCAAATGAGCATGATGGGAGAGATGAGTTACTTCTTGGGATTGCAAATTAAATAGAATGATAATGGTATCTATATTAATCAGTCAAAGTACACAAAAAATCTGTTAAAAGGGTTTAATATGCAAGAAAGTGCAACTACAACTACTTTTATGGCAACTGCTACAAAGCTTGATCCTCATGAAGGTACAACAGTTGATGTCATAAACTACCGAGATATGGTTCTCTTTTGTACCTAACAGCTAGTAGGCCAGACATTATATTTGCCACCTGTTTGTGTGCAAGATTTCAGGTAAATCCTAGGGAGCCACATCTTATTGCAGTGAAAAGAATCTTCAGATACCTTAAGGGTACTGTATCACTTGGTCTCTGGTATGCAAGGGAAGCTGATTTTGGATTATGTGGATATTCAAACGGTGACTTTGCTGACTGCAAGATAGACAGGAAGAGTACATATGGGAGCTGTCAGTTTTTGGGAGGAAGATTAGTCTCATGGTTCAGTAAGAAGCAAAAATCCATTTCTATTTCAACTGCTGAGGCTGAATATATTACAGGTGAGAGCTGCTGTGCTCAGTTGTTATGGATGAGAAACCAACTCATGGACTATGGATTATCATTTTCTAAATTTCCTATTTATTGTGATAATCAAAGTGCTATTGCTATGACATGAAACCCAGTGTAACACTCTCTTACTAAATATATCAGTATCAGATATCACTTTATAAGAGAGCATGTCATGAAAGGAACGATTGAGCTTCATTTTATTCCTATTGATCAACATCTAGATGATATCTTCACGAAGCCATTACCTGAAGCAACGTTTACAAAGCTTGTCAATGAACTTGGTATGGTTAGTTGGGACAGATAAATTCTTTTAAATTAATATTTGATCAAATCCTGATGTATATTGATCAAATCCTGATATGTCCTAAATGTTGTTTAAGATATTAAGCTGGGAATTTTTGATGTATTTTATTATATGCATGATAAATTAAGTGAATTTATTTGATAAATATGCATCTATGAATATATGTCATTGTCATCATTGCAAATCAGTCTAGGGAGACACGCTCTAATAAGATATTTTTTGGTTAAATCATTAAGTTAACTCTGCACTTAATAATTAATCAGACCCTAGTCTTTTGATATTCCCTCTCTCGGTTATTTAAACCATCATTCTCATCAAGTCCAATCATATATTCACATCACTCAACTCTCTCTCTTTCTTGTTCTCCTCTCCCACAAAAATGGTTCAATGCAATTTGTTCATGAACTACGAAACCTTCAATGTGGAGTTAGCTGCGAAGTTTGGCAGCAGGAATGGCACATCACTGCCATTCCCAATGAAGTGTGGAACTGGGTTCCACAGGATTTCACATCACATCTCCTGTTCTTTGAAATGGATTATCGCCTCCATCTCGATTGCTTGGAGGAAGAAAGACGGGAAGCTCTTCGTCAGCATCAACGGATCATTCATCTTGTTGTACTGTTTGTGCAGAGCAGAAGGAACTAACAAACCGCAACAACCTTATCTCTTAGACTAAGGCTGTTGATGTTCTTCTCTTAGACTAGGATTTCCTTGTAATCACCTATGCATGTAATCAAAAATTTCATGAAATGTACTCTTTTAAAGTATTAATGAAATTTTGTTTGTTTCGCTTACAAGGCCTAATCTATGTTCCTTAGTTGTGTATGCATGTGCTCGTTCTTAGTTGTAGCTAGAGCTGGCCAAACAGTCGGTCCGTGCGGGCCGGGCCGAATTCCCGGCGGGCTGGTTCAGTATTCAGGTAACTCGTGGATGACACGTAAAGCTGAGCGTGCCATGCCGTGCCGGGCCGGTTAGACAGGAAATGTAGTCATGAACGGCTCGCGAATAGAACGAATTTGGCGTTCTGGCGAATAAACGAATGAACAGGCGAATAACGAATGAATAGGCGAATAAGAATAACGAATACGACTTGTGGAGTTGTGGTTGTGTTCTGTCAGGTCGGATGTGGGTGTGGCGTGGAGACAACGTGCCTGTGCCTGGACCGCCTCTTTTTTTATGTTTTGTTTTTTTATTTGTACAGTCAACTACATTTTTGCATTTATGTTTCGGTGAATTTCTGTTTTTTTTTGGTTTTCTATTTTTTATTTACATTTTCTTATATTGAAAAAGATTATTTATGTTTTTTTTGGTTTTCTATTTTTTATTTACATTTTCTTATATTGAAAAAGATTATTTCTGTTTTTTTTGTTTTCTCTTTTTTTATTTACAATTTTCTCATATTGAAAAAGATTATTATCGTTTTTAACATATTTCAACATTTTTAACATTTTATTATTTGATAAAATAGTAAAATTTTATTTTTAATCGTATTTTTAAAAAGTTAGTTTTTGAAAAATAAATTCAAAACCAAAATTAGTTACAAAAAGTAGAAAGTGCAGAACGAATTATTCGCGGGCCGAACGAATAATTCGCGGTTCAACTACTTACAGTTCTGTTACGAATTAGCCGGTTCGGGACGGTCCGGTTCCGGGCCGGTTCGGTTTCAGAAAATGATATTCGTGCTCGGTTCGTGAGAATGGACGGTTTGAGCCAAATAATTAACCGTTTGTTTACGAACCGAATTAGACGAATTTTAACGAGTCGAATAACGAACGGTCCGAGCCAAACCGCTTGTTTGGCCAGCTCTAGTTGTAGCCTGTTAATCTCTAAATCACACAATTAACATGTATCTTTTGATGATTCTTGAGATTAAAATTGTGGTTTTCTGATAAGTTTGAGTTGTTTTGACAAATACTGATGAATTTGAATCGACAAATCCTGACATTGTCAAATCCTGACAAATAAGAGGTTCCAAATACTTATGACAGGTTAGCATGTTTTAATTTAGAATATTATTGCAAAATGATTTCTGAATTGTTTAATGTTGAAAAGTGACTGTCTTCTTAATTATTGTTTTAAAGTGGATAAATTATTGAACAAATTTACACAGCAATTTATTGAAAGTGTTGTGCGTCTTTTGTTGTTAATTCCACACATTACTCCACTTTTCACTCCTCTTCTTCAGTAATTATCCTCTATCAGAAGTTTAATTCCCTAAGCTTCCTTCTCCGTGTGTGTTACATTCAACTAAGCTTAGCAAACTTATATTTGCACAAGAACTTCTATGACACAAATCATCATACACACAGTCTCACCATTCACATCTAATGAATATTTTTCCTCAATGCCTACAAACATCATGTCATCTTCTGAGATTTCACCTCTCTTCAGTCAAACTACTATTATTCATGGCAACACTTTTGGAACCAATAACTACTTGGCTCCACTTTCACATCAGCAGTTTCCTCAATCTTTTCTTGATATACAGGATTTCTTACTTCAATGTCCAATTGGGTACACTCTCACAAATCCTACTAAGGTATCATACAGGGCTTTAATGCAGGTATGGAACACAACTCTAGTTAATGAAACAAATACTGCTTTCTCTTTTGAATATAAGGGACGCAGGTATGAGGTTGATGCTGATGTTCTGGTTCAAGCATTGAGGTTGCCTGCTTGTGATGGTGCTCCTGATAATTATGCAACTGAGCAGCTGTTTGATATGCTCAGAACTCTGAACTATAAAGGTGACATCACAACAATTGGCAAATTGACAAGGAAAAAATTGAAGAGAGAATGAAATTTCTTCTTTGACTGCATCAGCAGATGTTTCTTGAACAAGACAACAAATTTTGATGATCTTCCGTCTACTTCTCTGAAAATTGGGTACTTTCTTCTCTATTCTGGTAATTTTGACTATGGTAACACCATTCTTCAATTCATAATTGCTAGGAGAACAAATACATCAGGAGTGATAGGGTATACTAGATTTCTTCAACTGCTTTTTAATTTTCTATGCCCTAATGCTGAATTTGCTAATGATGAATTATTTCCTGTATTTCAAATTTCTGAGAAGGCTATCACTGATCACATTAAAAGAGATGAAAATAATAAGTTTTCAGGACCTCCTTTCCTGCTTCAGGTGGTCAGGAAATTTCTATTGAGAAATACACTTACTCCTTCACAAGTGCCTGCATATCCTGATACTGGCACCTTTGTAACTTTTCCTGATGCTGTGGAACAAGACACTACCCATCTTGTTTATAACCTAAACATTCCTTTTCCTAAACAGAACTCCAATCCAGCTCCTAAATTAGCCTCCTCTGATGTCTCTCAAAAGGCATCAGTTGTACTAAAGAAAAGGTTGGTTAAGAAATCTGTTCAATTTAAATAGAGAGCTTAACATGCCTCACTGAGTGAGAGTGAGAAGAAAGAGGAATATTTTCCAATCCAGAAAAGAAGGCTGATCATGCAAGATGATTCTAACTCTGATGATCAGATGCCCATTGGGCTAAGGATGAAGATAAAGAAATCAACAATTGCAATTCCTGATGACTCTATTGACACAACTGGAACCAAGAAGCCAACTACTGATGATAATGCTCTGATCAAACAGTTTCCAGTGATCCAAGAAACTACTGTGCCCAAGACTGCTGACAAGAGCAAGTTGAAAAGAAAAGCTGAAGATATGGTAAGGTACATCAGAAAGAAGGAAAAGGCTCAGTCCTCTGCTATGGATGTCAGTCCACTAGAACCTAATGAAAGGAATATGTCCTAAGTCCAATCATGTATTAGGATTTAGGAATAACTTTTATATAATCTGTTTTGATTTCATTGATATTAATAAAAGACTTGTTTTGTTTTTATTACGGGCTCCATCTATTTAAGTGTTTAAATAAGATATACCATAGTTTAGAGTAAAGCTTTTATGGATTATGATGAGATCATAATAGTGAGACCTAAAAGATGATACCTCTAAACTTAAATAGTTCCTGGTCATAGAATTACTAACTGGTAATTAATAATCCGCAAAGATCGGTACATACTATGCTTGCTTCATTTTGAAGGATGTCTGTTCTCATAGATATTTGTGTGGTGACACTATAGCTAGTATGTAGGTGCTTATTATAGAATAAGTTCACTGAACATGACTCGCACAGCTGAACAACTGATGGAGTTCACTCACGTGTCAGCAGTTGTTCACATAGTGATAGTTGTACAAGTATCCTTAGACTTGAGGTCATCATAGTCATCTTGTGTACACTGAACTATGCTTTGGTTTAGTTCTTAGTCTCCAGGGACAATTATTAGGGCTCTACTGGGTATAGGAATTTGTACACGAAGATAGTGTATGATCAATAAAGGATCTACCCCTTCCAGTGAAGGAAGCGAATGTTCAAGGCTGATCCACTTATGCTAGTTCAGGAATCTCTGGCCAGAGTGAATGAAATTAGAAAGGAGTTTCTAATTTGCATAGAATTAAACATAGTAAATGGTAAGCAAGTGATTAAATTAGATAGGCTTGACACGAGATCCATGCCTTGTATTTAATCAGGACATTGTAGGGTAGAAGGAATTTATTGTACTGTAACTATTCACTGAATAGGTTCTTGGTATTCTAAGCAGTGAATTCGTATTATCCGGATAGTCGCGATATGCTGAGAAGTATCCCTCACGATGTAGAATAAATATGATTAATTAATTAATCATATTTAATAAATTAGAGAATTTATATAAATAATGATAAAATAGTTTTATTATTATTTATTTCTACTACCGGCTTAATATTGAACCTACAGGGTCACACCATAAAAAGAGAATGATTTAATGGTGGAGGAATTAATTAATAATAGCTGATAATTATTTATTTATGAAATAAATAATTAATTGGCAAATTTAATAATTGATTAAATTAGATTTAATTGATTATAAATTAATTAAGAAAAGTTCTTAATATTATTAATTAAGAATTTAATTTTTGGAAATTAAATCAAGAGAGAGAATTATTTCTAAAGTGTTTAGAAAAAGGATTAATAATTAAAAGGTGTTTTAATTATTAATGAGAATAATAAATGGGTTAATAATAATAATATTTTATGGGAAAATTTCAGCTGAAAATTTTGCCTATAAATATACTATTATAAACCCTATTTTTATTCTCACCCAAAATTTTAGAAAAACCTAATTCTCTCCACCTCCTTCTCCTCCTTAACGTCGTTTTCTTGGTGGATACCGGTGGAGTGCTTCACGTTTGAGGATCAGCTGCTAAGGATCTCCGATCGTTGCTTTTGGATCGCTATTAAAGGTTAATAATCGATTCATATGTTTTAATCATGATTTATATGCTTTTATTTGGATTTTATATGTGTAAAAGTGTTTTACTATGCCTCCGCTGCGATATAAATCCAACATTGGTATCAGAGCTCAGGTTGTATGCACATAGATCTGTGGTAAAAATTTCAGAATTTTATGTGCTTGTATGAATTAATTATGATTTTTACAAGTTATATTATGGATTAATTTTGTCTGATGAGAAATCGTTTCTCAGAATAATTTTGAATGTTGATCTGGGTTCTACAAGTGTTGTAGATCGTCTGGGTATTTTTTTTCATAATTTTATGATGTATAGATTATTTATTATGAATTTTTGAAGTTGTTGTAATTAAATTCGTAATTAAATAATCATATATATATATATAAATTGAAAGTATGTATATATCTGCTGTTGCTGCTGTGGTGTAATGGTGGCACGGAAAAGAGAAAAGAACAGGTACGGTGTACGGAATTCCGTGCGAGAATTGGCAGCGGCAACAGTCGACGCAGGAAGGAGGACCGCGCGTCTGCCGTGCGCGCGTGGGGTACACGTGCCCGTGTACCACGCGCGGCGCATGGCGGACACGCGCTGGTCAACGTGCTGACATCATCAGATGACGTCATGCTAACGTCAGCGTAGGGTCGTAGGCGCGTGAAGCGCGTGGGGCGCGTGGCGCGCGTGGGCGGTGTTCTGACACGCGTCTGACAGCGCGTGTGTGCGTGACCGCGCGTGGGGGACCTTGTTTCGGCGCGTGAGGGCGCGTGCCAGCTTAGAATTGGGTGTTTTTGGTGCCGTTGGATTCGTCTTTTCGAGACGCTTCTAATGGTATATTATATGATATTTTATGAAATTGTTTTGAACTGTTTATAGCTAACTGAAGTGTTTTAAAGCTGTTTTTTGACTGTTTTAATAGCTTTTAAATGCTTCATGTGATACATAGAGATGTATAACGCTTAGACCAATATGCTAGATGATGTAACATGCCTACCTTGATGTTTATTCATGTTGATATATGTGATATATGCTTAGTTTATCATGCGATGATAGATTTAGGTGAACTTAAATTAACATAAGGCGCTTGTTAGACAATCTAGTATAGTGAAATTGTTTCATAACCTTAATAATAATATTATGAATACAATCATGAGATTCTTGTGTTTATGAAACACGTAATTGAATATGAATTTTCAATATGAGAGAAAGGATGATTCTGTCAACAACAGATTTCTATCTGTAAGAAAGGGTTATTAAGTGACGCCTCTTGACAATGCTCCACCCGATCTGGGAATCATCTGATTATTGATTATTGATTTGAAATATTTAATTTAAAAGGAAGAATCTCTTTATAATATGATTATGATTGTAACTTAATATAATCCCTCTAAAATTAAATAATATCAAGTAGTAATTGGCCAATGATACAACGGGCTTGTGTCGGTCATAGCCTTCCAACATGATAGAAAGTAGTTCTTATTTTTAAATCATTGTCGGTTCGTGCTACAACCGAGGGCTTTGATTTCGAAATAAGAAATACCTGTCTATTACATAGAGATGTGTACGTTGAATTAGAATCTAAAGGTCGGTACGTGCCACAGCCGTGGGCCGTTGGAGACTGATTCAAATGTTCGGAATGTTAGGGTTAGACTTGACTTAGAATATTGAGTTTGTCGTGCCACAGCCGTGACTCAAGTATTCAAGAGGCTAAAGTTTGATTAGGGAATAACATAAGATGTAATTGACAAGAGTTTTCTGCCTATTGAACATTACATGGCGGTTCGTGCTACAGCCGGGGTTGTGTAATGGAATGTAGGATCCCTATTCCCACTAGCATTATGAATGCTTAATTTTTCACGTAGGGGGTTGAATAAATTAGATAAACTAGTGGGAGCCACTTATGAATGAAGACCCGATTCATATAGTGTTTTTAAAATGAAATTGAATATTTGCTAAGTGTTGTTATGTATTTATCATTTACAGATTTACAATATACATTATGTCTTCTGCACTATCAGTCAGGAGCATACTGGATGCTCACAAGTTGACTGGTCCTAATTATGCTGACTGGCTTCGAAACTTGAGAATTGTTCTCAGGATTGAGAAGCTGGAATACGTGATTGACTCACCTAAGCCTACTGAACCTGCTAGTGATGCACATAATGATGAACATGTTGTGTATCGTAAGTGGGTAGATGATGCAAATGTTGCTCAATGCATCATGCTAGCTTCCATGAACATTGAGCTACAGAAGCAACATGAGCATATGGATGCTCACACTATCCTCATGCATCTACAAGAGTTGTATGATATGGTAGGGAGGACAGCTCGATATGAGATATCGAAGGAGCTGTTCGGTTGTAGGATGTCTGAGGGATCATCTGTGAATGACCATGTACTTAAGATGATCAATTTGATTGAACGTCTTGGACAACTTGGTTTTGCCATGGATGGGGATCTGAGCCAAGACTTGGTCTTGCAATCGCTTCCGAGTTCGTTCTCGCAGTTTGTTGTGAACTTTCACATGAATAAGTTGGATGTCAGCCTGCCTGAACTCCACAACATGTTGAAGACTGCGGAATCGAATTTTCCCCCTAAGAAGAGTTCTGTTCTTCTAATTGGTGAAGGTTCCAATCCTAAGAAAAGGAAGAGGAACCCTTCCAAGAAGAAGAAAGTAAGTGAAGAAAAGCCGGTTCCACCAAAAGCTGAAGACCCCAAGAGCAAAGTTGTTTGCTTTCACTGTAACAAGGTGGGGCACTGAAAGAGGAACTACAAGGTTTACCTTACAGAATTAAAGAAGAAGAAGGGTAGTGAGACTACCGCTTCTGATTCAGGTATGTTCATGATAGAAGTGAATATGTCATTAAATCAAATTTCTACTTGGGTATTAGATACCGCCTGTGGTTCTCATATCTACAATTTGTTGCAGGGACTAAGGAGAAGTAGGACTCTTGAGGAAGAGGAGGTGATTCTACTGATGGGAAATGGAGCAAGAGTTGCTGCTGAAGATGTAGAATCATTTCATTTACATATGCCTACGGGCAAGACTATTGTTTTTTAAATAATTGTTATTTTGTTCCCTCGATTGTGAGGAATATTATTCCCATATTAGACTTGGCTGGATTTTCATTTATTATTGAGAATAATGAATGTTCTATTCTTAGAGATAATATTCTTTATGGACATGGTACTTTAAATAATGGTCTGTATAAATGTGACATAATTTACTTCAGATTGAACAAACTAATAAAAGAAAAGGGATGATGAAAATCTCACTTCATTGTGGCACTTCAGTCTCCATTTAGTAGATATGGAGAGAGGGCTGCAAATTTGCTAGGAATGGTACACACAGATGTATGTGGACCAATGTCTACGCAAGCCATGGGTGGATTTTCATACTTCATTACTTTCATAGATGATAGATCTAGATTCGGATATGTGTATTTGATGAAATACAAGTCTGAAGCCTTTGAAAAGTTCAAGGAATATAAACATGAAGTGGAGAAACAAACCAAACACAGTATTATAACTCTTCGATCAGATCGAGGTGGTGAATACTTGAATGGAGAGTTTCTAGATTATCTCAAAGAAAATGGTATAGTCTCCCAGTGGACTCCTCCATATACTCCACAGTTGAATGGGGTATCTGAAAGGAGAAATCGAACTCTGTTAGACATGGTTCGGTCCATGATGAGCTATGCGAATCTTCCAGTATTCCTATGGGGTTACGCATTGGAAACCTCAGCATATTTACTGAATAAGGTGCCTTCCAAATATGTTCCTCAAACTCTGTATGAGATATGGAAAGAAAGGAAACCGAGTCTTAAACACGTTAAGATTTGGGGATGTCCAGCTTATGTCAAGTAAGTTGACCCAGATAAGCTGGAATATCGATCCGTAAAATGTAGTTTTGTGGGATATCCTAAAGAGACTTTAGGGTATTACTTTTACACCGATCATCGGGTGTTTGTCTCCAGACATGCTACCTTCTTGGAAAAGGAGTTTATCCTTGAAGGAAACAATGGGAGCAAAATTGAACTTGATGAAGTTCAAGAAGCACAAACTACTACGGATCAAGTGGAAACACCTATTCTGACTGAACAACCTTCTGTGGAACAGCCCATTCGTAGGTCAGGGAGAGTGTCTCGCCAACCTGAGAGGTAATATGGCCTTGTCATTGAGAATGACAATGAGTTGTCGATCATTGATGATGACGACCCTGTGACCTATAATGAGGCTATGAGTAGTGTTGACTCAGAGAAATGGCATAGTGCCATGAAATCCGGAATGAAATCTATGTATACGGGATACAAAAGAATGATTAGAGCAGATGGCCAGGTGGAGACCTTTAAGGCCAGGCTTTTGGGAAAAGGATTCAAATAAAAGCAATGGATTGACTTTGATGAAACCTTTTACCTATAGCCCTGTTAAAATCAGTTCAGATTTTGCTTGCGATTGCTGCTTACTACGACTATGAGATCTGGCAATTAGCTAGATGGTTTTCTTTCCAAGAGAAATGAAAACCTAGTGTGTAAGCTGCTGCGAACCATATGTGGTTTAAAGCAAGCTTCTCGTAGATGGAACATCCATTTTGATGAGACAATCAAAGAGTTTGGTTTTATGAAAAATGTAGATGAACCATGTGTCTACAAAAGGGTTAGTGGGAGCGCGATAACATTTCTTGTGTTGTATTGAAATAGAGTTGACACACATAACAACATAGCAGACCCACTCACAAAGTTACTTTATGAAAGTCACTTTGATCGTCATAAAGACTAGATGGGTATTAGATACCAGAGTGATTGGCTTTAGTACAAGTGGGAGATTGAAAGGAATATGCCCTAAGTCCAATCATGTATTAGGATTTAGGAATAACTTTTATGTAATCTGTTTTGATTTCATTGATATTAATAAAAGACTTGTTTTGTTTTTATTACGGGCTCTATCTATTTAAGTGTTTAAATAAGATATACCATAGTTTAGAGTAAAGCTTTTATGGATTATGATGAGATCATAATAGTGAGACCTAAAAGATGATAACTCTAAACTTAAATAGTTCCTGGTCATAGGATTACTAACTGGTAATTAATAATCCGCAAAGATCGGTACATACTATGCTTGCTTCATTTTGAAGGATGTCTGTTCTCATAGATATTTGTGTGGTGACACTATAGCTAGTATGTAGGTGCTTATTATAGAATAAGTTCACTGAACATGACTCGCACAGCTGAACAACTGATGGAGTTCACTCACGTGTTAGTAGTTGTTCACATAGTGATAGTTGTATAAGTATCCTTAGACTTGAGGTCATCATAGTCATCTTGTGTACACTGAACTATGCTTTGGTTTAGTTCTTAGTCTCCAGGGACAATTATTAGGGCTCTACTGGGTATAGGAATTTGAACACGAAGATAGTGTATGATCAATAAAGGATCTACCCCTTCCAGTGAAGGAAGCGAATGTTCAAGGCTGATCCACTTATGCTAGTTCAGGAATCTCTGGCCAGAGTGAATGAAATTAGAAAGGAGTTTCTAATTTGCATAGAACTAAGCATAGTAAATGGTAAGCAAGTGATTAAATTAGATAGGCTTGACACGAGATCCATGCCTTGTATTTAATCAGGACATTATAGGGTAGAAGGAGTTTATTGTACGGTAACTATTCACTGAATAGGTTCTTGGTATTCTAAGTAGTGAATTCGTATTATCCGGATAGTCGCGATATGCTGAGAAGTATCCCTCACGATGTAGAATAAATATGATTAATTAATTAATCATATTTAATAAATTAGAGAATTTATATAAATAATGATAAAATAATTTTATTATTATTTATTTCTACTACCGGCTTAATATTGAACCTACAGGGTCACACCATAAAAAGAGAATGATTTAATGGTGGAGGAATTAATTAATAATGGCTGATAATTATTTATTTATGAAATAAATAATTAATTGGCAAATTTAATAATTGATTAAATTAGATTTAATTGATTATAAATTAATTAAGAAAAGTTCTTAATATTATTAATTAAGAATTTAATTTTTGGAAATTAAATCAAGAGAGAGAATTATTTCTAAAGTGTTTAGGAAAAGGATTAATAATTAAAAGGTGTTTTAATTATTAATGAGAATAATAAATGGGTTAATAATAATAATATTTTATGGGAAAATTTCAGCTGAAAATTTTGCCTATAAATATACTATTATAAACCCTATTTTTATTCTCACCCAAAATTTTTAGAAAAACCTAATTCTCTCCACCTCCTCCTCCTCCTTAACGTCATTTTCTTGGTGGATACCGGTGGAGTGCTTCACGTTTGAGGAGCAGCTGCTAAGGATCTCCGATCGTTGCTTTTGGATCGCTATTAAAGGTTAGTAATCGATTCATATGTTTTAATCACGATTATATGCTTTTATTTGGATTTTATATGTGTAAAAGTGTTTTACCATGCCTCCGCTGCGATATAAATCCAACACCTAAGTCTCAAAGGGATTTAGCAACTGAGACACATCCAGTCACACAAGAACCATCTTCTCAAAGAGAAGATGCAGAAAAAGAGGCTGCACAAATTATCGTTGATTTTGCTCAAGGTGATCTTCTTGCTGATTCTTAACAACTGCTACAAGAAAAGAAGGCTCATCAGGATGTATTATCAAAGGTGGATGCTGTTATTAATGATCTTATGTTTGAGGAGAGTACACAAGAAGCTTCACCAATACTTGCTGAAGCAGCTCACATTCCTCAGGCCCCACAAGAACCATCAGTTCAAAGTACTGATGCTGGCCTAGTTCATTCTCCTGAAAAATCAAATCCTGATGCTACAACAAATCCTGATGTTGATCAATTGTCCATTCAAGCAGCTTCTACTGATGATTCCTTGTTGCTAACTAGCTTGTTAAAGCATCCTGATGCGTTGTTTATTCCTCCACTATCATCACTTCCACTTGAGGACTCACCTTCAGGTATTGCTTATTTTCCTCTGTTGTTCCTCATGTTTGTATAATTATAAATAGTCTCTTGTTTGAGGTTACCTCTATTTATATGACAAGCATACTACTCCTCTAAGCCATCTCTTATTTCTTTGCAAAATGTGTGATTGTGCTTTTCTGTGAGACTGTGTAAAAATACTATGAGAGAAAATTAAATTTTGAGTGGCAGTCTCCTGTATTGGAAAAAGGAGAGGTAGCTTTGAGAGAAGAATTTTATAAGTGTTTCTTTACTTATAAACTTTCTTATGAGAGAAACATATTACTCTTAAAAGTAATATACTATGTGAGAAGTGATGAGATCACTTGAAAAGAAAAGAGAGATTTATGTGTTACCTTGTTTTATATTTCAGGATCTCATCAGGAACAGACACCTATTGTTAAGGATCCTCTTAAAGGCAAAGCAATTCTGCCTAACTCTGCAAATTCTTCTGAGGGTCTGTCTAGCTCTGATTCTGATGAAGATAGTGATCATGCTGATTCTGACACAGCTCAGCTTAAGATTTCTATTGATGCATCTCAGATGTCCAATGTTGGTTCTTCTTCACATTTTAATGCAGATCCTTCTTATTACAATGCTGATGTTGAGCATTTTCGAAAGACTAAATGGGATTTTGCATGGAGAGATGCACATACTTCTATCTCATCAGCTGTTGGTATGCAACATGTTCACAGGGCCTATGATGAACTTCAAAATCCTGAACTCAAATTGCATCTTATGACCTCTACCATTTCTGTGAAAGGAATTCTCTCTGAATTTGCTAATATGAAGAAATCTCATACTAGTTTACAGAACAAGATTGATGCATTTATGATTAATCCACTTACTTCAGCTGAACTCATAAGTATGAAAAAGGTTGTTAAAGCCGTGGTTCAATCTCAACAAAGCATGGATTCTCGATTTTCTTCCTTGAAAAATAAAGTGTCTTCAATGGCTGATAAAATGGATGCTATGTTTTCTCTTCTTTCAAATATTGATGCCAAAAAGGGGAGAAGATAGCTGTTACAATCAAAAAATGTACACCTGACTCTATTCAGTTGAAAGATAAAGATACTAATGGTGATGGTGATAAAAAACCGGTTATAAATGTTCAAATTGCTCCTATTGCTCAACAACCTCACCATTCTAAAAGATCTGGTTTTTCAGGACAAGGAAAGTCTACTGGTGCTCATGGAGTTAAGCACAAGACTAATGTTGATGCTTCTGAAACCGGAGATGTTACAATCTCTAACTTAGCATCTTCTTTCCTTACAGACACAAGGAAACATGTGAAGAGATTGTTCTATACTACAAAGATAAAAGGTTTGAGCAAAAGAATGCCAGGAGTGCTCTTGGGTTGATAACTGGAGAATTTCCTGATCTAACAACTGAAGAAGCAGTTATGCAACAGAAGGAGTTAATGGCTCAAATTGAAGCTGAAGAAAACACCTCTAAAGAAAGAGGAAAAATAGGTGGAATAACTACAAGAGCTAGAGAAAGAAGAGGGAGAGGAAGAATTTCTAAACCAAGTCAAGTGTCTGCAATTGATTCTACATTTATGAATGTCCTATTCAGAGAAGGTTTCATTCTTGTACAAGGACATGATTTAGCATAAGAAGCTGAGGATACTGAAGAGTTGATTGTCCAAAGAAAGAAGAAATCAACCGCTGACATTCCTCAAGTTGATATAACTAATACAAATGTGTCTCTTAAAGCAGACACAAATCTCGAGGAAAAAATAGATGCTGATGTTGTGAACCTGGAAGTTGATTTTGATACTGATGAGAAGGTGATCAAGGAATTGGATGAATCAATTCTTACTACAGCAGTTGCTTCTCATAATTCAGAGGTTGATGAATAAGAAAGAACTGACAGAAGGAGAGCTGATCAAGCATGCATTGACTATGTGCAAAGAATTCTAAATTCAAGGAGAGAGCTGTGGCATAAAATAAGAGGGAAGATTTATGATTTATCTACATGCTATGCTCCTCTCAGAAAGAAGGATAAAAGATGGAAAGATGTTTATTCATTCAGTTATCTTAAAGGATTCAAGCATATTGAATTTGTGTCAGCAGGACTAACGGATCCTATTTCAGAATAGGAGATTATTGATAAGTCCATCAAGAAACCTTCTTGGGTGGAATATAATGAAAAGCTAAAGCTTATCAAAACTCGTATTAGAGGAGGTATTGGTCATTCTGGAATGGAAACTCTGAGGTCTGATTTACTAGACACAGATATTCTGACTAAGAATCTTGGTGAAAGAGTTACTCCTTCACATCTTGAGAAGGTTGGAGCTGTAAAGATTGTATATAGGAAGATAAATCTTGATGATGTCAGAGAGGAAATTCTGTACTTCTTGAGAGATGGTAAAGTGAAAAGCTTTACATTGCAACAACTCTTGATGAAGATTGTGAAAGAGTTGAAATATATTCACTATCTTCTTAGAATTGAGGACAATGTCACCAGAAACTGGTCTTCCATGATACTTGAGAGTATCAGAAGAAGAGTCATGAACAAAGAATATAAATACAATGGTGATTATGTTCCCATGTACAAAACTTACACTGGTCAAGAAATGAAGATGGAAAATGGTGTTGCAGTTCTAAAAGTTTTTCTCAACAATCCTCAGTTATCTTTCAGTCCTGATCATGAAGGTTTTAGCTTAAGCTTTATGTTGACTGGTGATCTTGAAATAACTAAAAATTCGATTTCTAAACTAAGATCAGCCATTTATCAGCTTGGAGAAGATACTGAAGAGAAGAGAGAGTTGAAGAAAAAGCTTGTCAAAGTCCTTCAAGACAAGGAGGAAGAAAGGTTGAACAATTTTCTGGAAACAACTGTTAGTTATCTTAGGATACTGAAGTAAGTCTTATTCTCTGTACATTTTGTAATTGGTTTTGGCATCATTGAGAATGGAATATGTGCTTCATTACATTAAACATAAATTGGGGGAAATTGTTACGTGATGATTCTCAATGATCAGGAGGAGCTCAGGATCTGACTGTGTTTAGATGTCTTTAGTATTTGATGTGTCGTCAGGATTTGATGCATCATCAGTATCTGTAGAACATCAGCATCCGAAGGCAGACTATTGTGAAGATTGATTCTGTTCCTTATTTTGAGGGAAGGATATTTGTTACGTTCTAAGTGATAGGACTTTATATATTCAGTTAAAGATATGTATCTAATTCTGTTTGTAATTGATAATGTATATCTTAGACTGATTTATAACAGCTGTGTATTATATAAACACAGTTTAGGTCATCACATAGTGATTAACTCGAGTATTGTACGACCTAGCAACTCTCAAGAACATCAGTATTTCTTAAGAGAGTTTGTAACAGTTTTTATCAGAAATATAATGAACTGTTATATTTTTATACTTGTTCAAAGCATTTATACAATTGTATCCAACCCCCCTTAAACAATTGTATTACTACTGGGCAACAGATTTATATATGAATATGCAGGTTATATGGTTTATACGAAGACTAAGAGAAAAGACATGAAGACGGGGCAGTTTAAAGGTTACAGTACGCTACATGAAACTAAGTCAAAGTGATCACTACCTTGTAGTAGGAGTCACCATGGCCACCCTATTACTTATCAGAAGCAATAAACTTAAAGTACAACTTAAAATCTAAGTACAAGAGTTGGTTTTGATCTAGTAGGAGCCACTGGGAAGAAACAGGAGCAAAAACTATCTCAAGAATGCATGTTCTCTACTCCAGGCGCAACTTTACTTTTCCCAGTACCTAGATGGCGTAACTAACGATTTTTCTACGTCAAAAATGCATACTAGAATCTAAGTGATGCAAGTGAAGCTCCTAGTTGGTATAGTGGTCGCCGATGATGCTTCTTATAGCCCTTATAGGCACAAGTCAATGTAAAGACTAAGGTACAGTGTTCTCTAGGAACCTAGAAGGCGCAATTAAGGCCTTGATCTTACTAGAAGACGCAATTTGATAGTTTTTCTAAGGAAAATTGCATCCAAGGGAGTACTTGGTGCAAGTAATCTCCTTACAATCCATGGCGGCGCAAGTAACCTTATTTTTTAAATAAATGAAGTGCTAATTCACTTCATGGCGCAAGTAAACATTGGAACATTTTCCAGGGACGCAAGTGGCACATTTGCAAGCTGTTAATTCTATATACTTGGTTATTATGATGCCACATTTCTACTCTCTCTAACCTACATACCAGCCTATATAATCAATAGCAGCAAATTGGGAATCATATCTCACCATTCTTGAATAGTGTGAAGCTCTTGCAATTTATTCACAACACCCAAAAGCTTGATTTGACAAGGAGAGGTCATGCCCAATTGTTTACTCACCATTTAAAGAGTTACACGTTAGATACACTCATCATTTAGAGCTTCTTTGATTAAATTATTAATCATTTTATAAGAGTTATAGGGTTTTAGAGTGATTGATACAATCTATAGTTTTGATAGCTTATAATTTGTATTGGATTTATCTTTTTATAACTTTGAATATTTGTTCAAAGGTGTAAGCAACACCTTGTGGTTTAATTTCTTAATACAAGAATTATTTCGCGAAATTTTGTATGTTTGTTTATTTTATTTTAAAGTTTCAATATCAGCTGCATTTTAGTGTTCAAATGAAGAATATACACTCACCCCCCTCTGTATGTACCTTTTGGACCTAATAATTGGAATCAGAGCTTGTTGATCGATATACAGATTAGATCCGTTAGATTAGAAAGTTTTATTTTTTTATCTTTGTTGTACGGAGTCTGAAAATGCTTTCGATGTAGATCTGATTTTGGGTTTTGTTGGTTTTGTTAGTTTGACTTGACTAAATTTTGGTATTGTTGACTGATTGGGTATTTGTATTTTGAGGTGTATTGCAAAATTTTCTCATGTCTAAAAATATGAGTTCTTAGAATGTTACTAGTATTAAGGTTCCTCAGTTCAATAAATTGTAGTATATGTTGGTTAATAAATATAACACAGAGGGGGATGAATGTATTTTAGACAATTTTAAAGACTTTTTGAACTTTTAAGAATGGTGAACAAAGTAATCTGTATTGTAGAGATAATATGCTTTAACAGTATAATTAAAACATGCATATGAACACACTTATCTTTCAAACTCACTTAATTTTATATTTAAATCAAGCTAGTGTTTTGCCTAAAATTTCTGGGTTCTAAGTATGTTAAGAAATCAACTTCTCTCTTGAGAATTACAAGATTTTTCATATCAATTTTTTACACTTAAAACAAAGCATCCAGTGTTTACTTTATAGAACAATAAATACTGGTTTTTACACAACATGCAACAACATGTACTAAACCCTACTTTTGGATAACTAAATCTTTCTATTTCTGGTTTAGTGTATCTTTGCAAATCGTGCATGCCTGTGACTTTACTTTTCCAGTTAATCTTGGCCTTTGATCTTGTACTCTTACTTTTCAAATCAGTGACTGATTTGTTTGTTGATTGATAATCTTGGATATTAAACTGATATGCATTCTATACTTGAGTTTTACTTCGAGATCTCTAGTTAGTCATACCGAGAACTCGACATCTCGATAAGTATAATGACTTATCGAGATCTCTTATTACTCTATAGTTGTCTTGACTTATCGAAGTCTCTGAGTTCTTTATAAGAGAATTTGGCTTGTCAAGATCTCTCATCTTCATGTCTTCATTTTGGCTTATCGATATCTCTGAGTTCTCTAGTGACACATTGACTTTTCGATATCTCATAGTTCTCTAGTGACACATTGACTTATCGATATCTCAGAGTTCTCTAGAGACAAATTGACTTATCGATATCTCAGAGATCTCTAGTAATATTTTGACTTATCGATATCTCAGAGATCTGTAGTGATATTTTAACTTGTCGATATCTCAGAGTTCTCTAGTGAAGAAATGACTTGTCGATATCTCCAATATTCATGTCTTCAATTTGGCTTGTCGATATCTCTGAGTTCTCTAGTAGCTTTTCTTGACTTCTCGATAAGTCATTCTGGAGTTCTCGAATGACTTCTCTATAACACTTAATTTGTGACTTGTAGACTTCTTGACTTACAATGTTTTTCACAAAACAGATTTATTCAACTCCAAGCTTCTTCACACTTTCTCTGGGGCATGATCTTCATGATCTTCTTCCAGAGCTTATTCTGAGGCTTGAGACTATTTACGAAAAAATACTCCAGTCTAGCCTATTTACATTTTTACAGACTTAAGTGTTACAATACAAAATGCAAACTTAAATTATCATACAAGTTACTTAGGGTTGTCAATTTTGACTTAGTCTTGTTGTAGTAGAGGCATGTCTTGCACAACAATCTCCCCCAATTTACGAGAATATTGCTTATCATAAATTCAAGTCTGTTAACAAGACTAACCCCAAGTTATAATGGAAAATTAGACTTATACATACAAATTGACACAAATACAACATTTATACATTAGGTGATTTCTTGAGTTTCACAGATACATACATCAGACAAATATCTCAAATCCTGTTTCTTCTCTAATGAGGTCCTTTAAATTTACAAGTATTTCCAGTTCCTCAATGATAGGTGTTCCTCTTAAAGCTTCCATAAGTTTGAGTTTTTCATGTATTGAATAACTACTCAGTAAATCAATCTTAAATCTTGAGAATGTGCCAGCTTTGACATTTAGAAATTTTCCATCATTGGTAACTCTACTCATTCCCTTTGCCTTGAGATCTTCAGATTTTTGAATGTACATTTCTATCTCCTCATTATACTTTCTCTTCCTCTCCTCACTTTCATCCTTGTTCCTTGCTCTTATTTCTTCCCTTTCTACCAACCATTCAGCCAAAATAGATCTCCATGCCTTCGTTGCAATATCCTTATCCTTCAATAAGCTTATCACTCTTTTGATTTCTGTGGGAGAGAAGGTATCCATTAAGTTGTTGCTAAGAAATGTGAAGGACCCATCCTGATAGTAGATTCTTACTTCGCTTAGTGGTATAACCCAGACTCTGACCATTTCCTCAGCTAGTTGTTGAAAATATTCTTCATATGAGATGCACCAGTTTATAGGTTGAAAATCACTTTGACTATAGCAATTCCAAATGGCCCTCTCAGTGACTTGAATTTTCTTAGGTTTTTTCCTAACAAATTGTAGTAAATTTTGGTTGATGGCTTAGCAAAAGGTAGGTTTAAGATTTTCTTGAGAAATGTTTGATTTGAGGTGATTGGTATTTTCAAAAAGGTGTTAGCAGTTTGTTTGTACAAGTATTTAGGCTTAGAGGTAGGAGGTGGTTCAGTGTATGAGTTGGTTGTCTTAGAAGGTTGAGCTTGGTTAATTTGGATATTTAAGGTATGTTGTTATTGTGGTTCTGAGCCATCTTGTCTTTTCTTCCTTCTTTTTTAATCCGCTTTCTTCTTTTCATCTTCCTTATTCTCATCCTTCTTCTTATACTTGCTGTCAGTTGCTCTTGAAGATTGACTTGGATTTGAGCCAGAAGGTTTTTGTTTATCATCCTTCTGCTCATCATCATCCTTGTCATCTTTTAAGTTGAATTGAGTAGATGGCAACATGGTGTCATCATTTACCAGATACATTTCAAGAATTCTGATCATTTCTTCATCTTCAAGTTTTTTGACCTTTTTGTATTTTAAATCAGATTGAAGATTCATGATCAGCCTCATGTTCCCTCTCACACAGTTCTTGGGAACATTGAAGATTTTGTTCTTCTTGGTCTATGAGCAGATGTAAGACACCCCTTTACTTGGATATTGTTAGGTCCCGAATTATCGTAGAAGGGGGGGTTGAATATGATAATCACTAAATTAAAAATTCTGTCGAATCTTTAGCGGATATAGATTTAGTGCTCGGTTCGTGGTTCCGTGTTCTTGTAGAGAATAGTGTTTGGAATGATAAAAACAAGGAACACAAGATATTCGAGGAAGTATATATTCGTATATAAATCCTCGGGGGTGTTGCTACACTCCGGTAAATAAATTAACCGACTACAATCTAAGAACAACAAAGTTCCTAGATTTTACAAAGATTTACAAATCAAATCCTATACAATGATCTAACTTTTGTTTGTCCTAGGATTTAATTACCGGGTAACGATTATAATGCCCCTATGAATATACAAGAACTGAATTGGGCATTATAACGTTACTCCGGTGATAAGTTAAACGGATATATAAAAAGCTTGAGCTTCTCTGAAAATCTTTGCTGCTATTTTTCACCTCTCTTGGGAGAGAAGATGAACAGAAAATTAATCCAATAGCTTGAATGCTTCTACTGCAAAGTGTAGTCTTTTTATCCAATAAAATTGTGAGGCTGAGGAGAGGAGTTTGTTGTGTGGTGACAACTTAATTTCTATGCGGCGACCAGGTAAATCATTTGCCTGTATATTTGTGTGGCGACTGAGTGATGCATTAGTAACTTAGTTTATTTTGCAAGCTTTACTAACTTGCGACAAGGGAACACAGTACTAGTACAATTTATGTAAAACAAAACATACACCTTTTGTGGCGAATAGGAAATGCCACCCCTGGTTTCCTTTTTCTTTTATTCTTTTTTTTTGTTTTGTTTTGTTTTTCATTTTTCTTTTTCCTTTTTTTGTTTCCTCTTTCTTTTTGTTTATTTTTCTTTTTCCTTTTCTTTTTCTTTTCTTTTTCTCTTTTTTTCTTTTTTTCTTTTTGTATTTTTTTTCTTTTTAAGTTTAGATTGTAACTAAATTAAATTATAAAATAAATTTAAATATAACTTATATAAATAAACTAATTTAGATTTATAAAATACACTTATTTAAAGTTTATAAGATAAATCATTTAAAGTTTATTAAATAGATTATTTTAAAGTTCACTAAATAAATTTATTTAATTTACCAAATAAACTTTGAGCTTCGCCTGTCCCCTGAGCTGATTAGCTGTATACCCCGCACACCTCTTCTCGTACTTTAACAGATAAACGTTTAATCCAAGTACGTTCCTCAACTTAAAAATTCTTCTAAAAACAATACCCAGATTCCTTTCACGAGCTGTTGACGCCTGGTGCAACTGGTCTGCTTCACAGATGACTAACCCTGATTCAGGTCTTCGTATTATAGCCTTGATTAAATTGTTAAGCTTCAATAACTTTATTGCTTCGAACACTGACTGCCAATAAACAACTGTACTTTCACTGAAATCCTTTCTGGCACTTTAGACAACGTCCTCATTGCTACTACAATCTTGAATACTTCATTCACTGTTCTTCACTAACGCTTGAATATATAAATGAACTCCTGTCAGTGAGTATTACTTCAAGACTGCAGCTGTCTTCTTTAACCTCTGTCTATATCCTGTCCTCAATTCTTCAGATTTCTGTGCTTCGAACACAGTCTATCTTCAATCAATGCCAATACACTGAAATCTTCCGGTAGCACTTATACACTGAATCTTCATTATTTCTGAAACCCTGAAAGTCTTTAACCTTTGTTCTTCACTGAGGCATGATCATATTAATGAACTTCTTTCAGTGACCCGTAGACAGACTTCAGGCTTTCTTCTAATCTTTTGATTCTTTATATTTGCCTTATCTTCATTCTTCCTCTGATTTCTTGTGTAGTCGTAGTATTATAAACCTGTCATGTTCTAGTGTTGTTATCGTGTTGAGTTATCATGTAACTGTTCATACGGCTACGCAGTCTCACCAACAATCTCCCCCTATTTGATTGTTAAACCTAACAAATAAATTAAATAGAGAGGATAACTCAACTAACAACTAGAAAAAGTAAAGTACCAGGACTTGTAAATAATGCTACTAGTTTTCTGGATCAAATACTGCATTTCCAGATTTCTTGAGTAACTGAAATGAAAGATGCTTGTTCCTCTAGCACTGAACTGATCTTCAAGTAGTTTCATCTTCATTTCCTTGGTTCTTCAAATCTCTTCCAGATAATACTTCTCAGTCTTGAAGTAATCATCATCAGCTTCTTTTGTACAACCACATTTCCTGTTGAGAAGCGCATATCTCTCTTTTTTCCCCCTATGAGAACCAACTTCTTAAAGGAGATCACCTTCGTCTACCACCTTTCCCGTACAATAGGATCCGCAGATAAGAACTAATGGTACTCTCCTTTTGGAAAACAGCTTCTTCCCTTATGAAGAATAGTGATGAACCAAACCACTTCTTCTGATTACTAGGAAATCATCTTGTATTTACCATATCTCCCGTACAATAGGATCCGTAGTTAGAAACAACAATGGTGTGGTGTAGTGTACATATGCTTTACCTTTTTCCTCCTTCCTGCTATTTCTCCCCCTTAGTTGAGGAATCCTCCAAGCTATTACTTAAGATTTTATCTCCCCCTTAGAGAAGGAATGTATGCTATCGTTTGAAGGAGTTCTCATATTTCACTTGGTTGGAAAAGAAATAACAAGTCATAGTCTGACTGTTGATCATCCCGTTTACCAATATTCCCAATTCCTTATACCTCCCAACTGTGAGATCACCAATTGTTAGCTCCCAACTTGTTAGGTCTCGAAGTATTCTAATCCAGTCTGTAAATATTAGGTTCCTAAGAGTTAAGTTCCAATCATAAATAGAATCGAGACTCAAAGTATCAAGAACCATGTTTAGGGATAGGGAATGGGATATGGTGTTTCTCTTTTTTCCTCACTGTGAGTGTGTGATTCTGTTTTGTGTACCTCACATGTGTTTCACTCTTCTCTCCACTCGTGTTTACACTTATTCTCACAAGTGTATCACTCCTCTCATAGCTCCAAAATCCAGTTGTACCTACAAGGAAAAACACCTTAGCTATCCTTAAGGAGGTCACAGGTGGTACAATGGGAGTTCGCAAATCGCCATCCTTGTTAGACTCGTCAGATGAATCTGAGTCATAATCTACAATTTGCTAGATTCCCTTTTAGGGTTCCAGATTTAAACTCTGGGAAGGTAAGCAATGATCCAAAGAATTTAGCATAAAGATGAAAGTTCTCTTTAATGTCTTTGAAGACATTTCCTTGTGACTCATCACGTAAATCTGAATCATTGTCAACAAGTTGCCGATCTGCACCTATGTCAGATCCACTATCCGCAGTTGCATCCAAGGGATTTAAGCCTGGGGAGGTAGACACTGACCACTGACATATGGCTATTGGATCAGTATCCTCTCCTAACACCTGTAAAGGCAATTTGTACATTGAAGAACCTTGAACAATTGAATCTGACCTTAAAATGGTCGAAACTCTTGTTTCCGTCAACTCTTCCTTTATGTGTGTAACCTATCCTTGTACATCAAGAATTGTTATGTTTGAGGTGGTGACACTACATCGGATATCCTGGCCGACAGGCGAATTTTAATAGACGCACCCTGTTGAGAGGATGAATCTAGTAACTGTTTTTGTGCCTTTTCAGCCATTACATCTTTTTGAGAAGATGTATGGGGGCTAGAAGTTGTCTCTGTTTAAATATATCTCAACTTTGTAGGAGACAACTGGGTTGACTTCAGAACCTTCCTTATGTGGGGCACTAAGGCACTTTCTCCCTCACGCTCATTCATACTTCATTTAAGTGGTAAGAGAGTGTTGGTTGGTTCTGTTTCTGTGTTTGTCTTTACAGTCTGGGATAGAAGTTGTGGGTTTTTAACCTCATGACTATCAAATGAAAGAAGACCATTGGAGGCTGAACCTGTATCATAGAGCATAAGGCAATATAGAGATAAAATACACTTAAGATCTATAATGAATGAAAATTATGCATTTAATCTTTTGAGAGAAATGATGTACAATAGTGATTTCAAAAGATTTTAATGAAATAAGCAATCACCAATGTATAAAGAAGTTTTATTTTTCTTTTAAAACTGTTTGAGTGCACAAGTCTGTTTTTATGCCTAAAAAGATAAATGATTTGTTAAGACACAGACTGATGACCTAGCATTATTAAGAAGAGAAAAAAAGATTTTGTCTTTTAATATGAATGAGTTTTTGTAAAAGTATTGATCACTTAGGGTAAAGTCTAAGCAGTTCTCATTCATATCAAAAGCTCCATAATCTATCTTTATAAGATTATAATCAACAAAATTGTTTATTGATAAATAACCTTAATAAGAATGACTATGCTGCTGATTTCAAATTATAGTGAATCTGTCAGATATAGCAACTCATGTAAATTCACTAGAACTTAAAATCTCACAATTATCTGCAACAAAATGTTAACAATATATCATTGACTGATACTTGTTAAGTACTTTAGATACCAATAATTATGTTACATCCTATTTTAAATATTAAAATAAGATATCAATGAATTAAATACCAATTATCTATCAACTAGATATTAACATTCAATATTATATTCTATACAATTGTTAACTCCTAACAACTGTAATATCTCAAACAATATTGGTTCGATAAATGAAGCAACATTAACCAACATTGACTTGTTTGCAATCTTAGAAAAATATTCTAAGTCCCATATACTTTGATCCATTGAGTATTGCATCTCTTATCAAAGTATTTAGGAATTTGCAAATAAGTATAAAAATTATTCTAACTTGACAATATATGGTTACTTCTAATAAAGCAATCAAATATTTTAATCATAGTTGTACTTAAGAAAAAATTTCCACACTTTCTATATTATGATTAGTGACTGAAGATAAGTATTGATTACTTAGAGGAGTTCTAAGTAATGTCACAAATACTAATACTTCACAATTAGTTCATAGTTAAACTCTTAACAATATATCATTAACTGATGTAAGTCAAGAATTTACACACAACTAATCATGCTACAATCATATTCTAATTTCAGTGAATTCTTGAGATATAAGCATTTCTAAATTCACTAAAACCAAAATCTCATAATTAACTTATAACACATAAGTTACAATCAATATTCTAGATATCAATTGTTGACAAATTTAGTTATAATCAATCATGCTGCTTATTTATTTTATGTTAGTTTGAATTATGGAGCAAATAAAATCATTGACTTGCTTCAATTTTCATAATCCAAACTACCCAAAATAAATATTAAATAAATAAATACTAAATATCTATGAGGTAGATATAAGTACTTAAATATTTTTATAATTATCCTTGAATAATCACTGATAGGATATATGACTTATATACATGGTAATCACCCTCTGGATAATTTGTAATTTTAGAAATACGTTCGAAGCATATAAAATATTGAGTGTTTTATACACATCACTTAGAAAATACTTCAACTTTTAATATTAGTGATTTTAGAAATAAGCATTGATTACTTAGAATAAAAATTCTAAATAATATCACTAATACTAAAAGTACCACAATTATTCGTACATGATACAAATAACTATGCTGCATGTTATTTTAATATAATTTAAATTATGAGACTTATATGGAATGGAATTGTCTACAGTCATAATTTAAATCAATTAAAATAAAGTTCAAACTTAATGCTATAATACTTAACTATCACAAATGTATATGACATTGTAATCATGATAATCAAGATATTAGCACTATGTATGAGGTACTGGATTACTGATAAATTTACAAGTCCTTTAAATATTGAAGATTTAATACTTGTGAACTTATAATAAGAATTTCTTACAAATGGGATTTCCAACTAGTATGCAATGAATGATATCCCACACTTACAAACTAGTCTTGAAAGATTAATTTTAACAAGTGATTTAATAAGTGTTTTGGCAAGTAATTCTTTGACTAAAAGACATGCTCTCTAAAGTAATGATACCTGGTGTGAATGTGCCTTGTCATAGAATGTTTCACAGAGTTGTTGGATTTGAAGTTGTTTCTCATCATAACAGGAAATCAATCTTCTTCCATGAAGTTTACAGCTTCCTGAGATGCTTCTCTTCTCACTTAGGTTGATAGCTTCGGAGATGCTTCTCCTGTCTTTCTTACAACCTGCATAATATGTATCTATATAGCCAAACATGTTAAGCATAATATCTTTAGGGTACTTTACTCCAAGAGTTGATAGTCCCTTAAGATATCTAATAATCTTGTTAATAGCTATAAAATTGGATTCTCTAGGATCCACTTGGAACCTTGCACTTTGGCATCTTGAGAACATTACATGTTGTCTATTAGTATTTGAGTAAAAGAGTGTGCTTGTCATACCTCTATAGCTTGTCATTTTACCTGAGTTTCACTGATCAAACTTTAGTGGTATATGTTGGTAAATAGCCTTGGCATGTTCAGAATCTTCCAAAATTTTACATCTTCAAAAGATCCTTAACTTACTTGTATTACCATCATTCTTTTGGTTTACTTGAGCTTCTAAAAGAAATATTCTTTTGGCATGTTTGTAGTAATTCCAAATAGAACTGCAACCTTTCCAACATGCGCCTCCATACCTACTCTGCAATTACTTAGCAAATAATCTTGCACAAGTTTTTATATATAGACCAACATATAACATTATCATGATATCACTGAACATATATAACATTATATCTGTGCCTGGTGATAAGATAGTTATTAATATGACGACTCTACTAGTTCATATTTAACTGTAACTTCAGTTAGAGTGCCATACCATGTCCTTGACGATTGCTTGAGTAGTATACTAGTTCATACCAACCTGAAGTGAGCTTGTGAAGAAGAGATATATGTAGTCCAATAGGCCTGCAACTGCAAAGTCCATGAACTGTTGTGCATTGACTTCCTCTTTTGACTCACCAACCAGGAGTGCACTTGTACACTTCTACTAGAGTCCAATTCCAAGTGTAATGTGCATCAGGTGCCTGATTTGTCATAATATCCTCAAGTCTCATCATTGGTGCTATCTGTTAGATACTGCTTCCTGATAATAACCTAGCATCCAGTTTGGCCTTGTCCCTCATGACAATGCCATTGTCATCCAGTATGACTTTTAATTATCCTAGTACCAATTACAAAGTTGTCATTTGGTTTGGATACCAGCTTCCCTACAATCTGCTTGCTGACTGATTGAGTTCATCTTGCTTTGTAATCACCCAATCAATCCAGATCTATCAGAGCTTCTGTAACTTTCTTAGTTTCTTCCTTAGATAGAAAACTAGAGAGATACTCATTTATACTCAGTAGCCCTGCTAATCATTACTCTACCATCTGGATCACTTAGAACTAGACTCTGGGAATAATATTGACATCAAATCCTTTATCTCAGCAGATATGTTCTTGTAGTGTCTTCTTGATATTTAATATGGTGTAGTGTCTGATTAGTTGATCCTTCTTTTGCTCTCCCCTAAGCTGTTGCTGGGATTTCCTGAAAATCCTTACCCTTGATGACTGGCTTCATTGAAATAATGAGTTGTGTTATATATTATCATTCCACTGCTTGGATATGAATCATCAATACCATTAATTTCTCCTGTAACAACTTGGAGCATTGAGTTGTTGAACTGTGCACTTAGACTTTCAATCATCTTCTGTTGATCAACCATAAATGCCCTGTAGGTTGCAGACTCCACTGAGTAGCCATGGAAAATATCCTAACTAGTCTTAGCTGCAAATGCCAAGATCTTCAAACAACTTAAAACATTTAATTGTTTGCTTCTGTAGAATATTCTCTCCAAACACTTTCGGGTTATCTAGTGTTTGCTTCTGTTGGCCATTAACTCATTAGTGGTCTTCATATATACATCCTGATCAAGGCTTGATCTTACTTGAAGCACACTGTATTGACTGCTTCAGCCCTTTGGTATTTAGAAAGTCTTGATTAGCTTGACATTGTGCTTGTTGCTTTAATCAAGTTTCGGTTCTTTCTTTGTACCACTCCACTTTGACACGGAGCTCCCAGTGCTGAATATGTCTCAAAATATTCTTGGTGTTACAGATATTAATCAGAACTGCTTCTTGAATTTAGTCCCATTATTTGACCACAAGATCATTTCTTTTACAATTGCTTCTAGCTTGATCTTCTTTGATGTGATCAATCACCATCTGTGATGTCTTGTCTTGAGAATGCATGGACAACAACTTTATTTAATAAGAGTAGTCAACCACCATCACTAAGGTATATATTTGCTTTGATATGATGTTGTCTTTGACTCCTCTTTCTTACATGCCTCACATTTATCATCTTCTGAATTCTAGATGAGGCACTTCCCTCACTAAACACTTTTCACAAAAGAGTTCCTTGAGTTGATGTTCAAGGGTGAGAGCTTCTAATGCCATAGCTAAACTTTTATAAGATAAAGCTTTACAGTAGAAACCATTGACTCCACCTTTTCAGAGTTTCCAGTCTAGCCACGAGCATTTCCTTTCCTTACTTTAAGAAGAACAAACTTCTCAACCTTCCTGCTTCAGATGAGACACTAATCCTTCATTGAATTGACATTTTGCCCTTTGATGCAGAACTGTCTGATAAGAGGATTTGTGCCTTGATTCTCCAGCAAGGAAGTTGCTTCAATTGTTATCAATGACTCTTATAATTAGTTGTTATCAGTGATAACAATTGTTGAGTCCATGATGACATCCCTTTTTCAGTATAGCTTGTCCCGTGATGAAAACCTCTACTGTCATCTCCAAAGATTACTGACGAAATAGCTTTTGTTGATCACATTTGATTGCGAGGCTCTTTCTTTGATCATATGCCTTGAGTATGAATTATCAAGAATACATATGAATCAATTGACCTGTTATGTCCAGCACTCATAAATGGATTAACAGTTCTTGGTACTCAACTTATCAGTTTGGGTCCAGTTGGATTAGAGATTTTACTATAAACAGAGATACCAACAACTGCACCTTATCATGCTAATTCTTATCTTTGACTGACCATTTTTTCCATTTTGATACCCTTGACAAATCTGTCTCTAGGCTAGGGGAAAAATGGTTCCAAATTTACATAAGGAGGACTATCGATCTTTGCCCTATTGTAATCCTAAACATGCTTTTTCTACAATTAATGCAAGTACTAAGAGATGCATTCATGGAATAGAAATAAACAAGCATTGCATTGAGAATACATGACATTCATTTAGAAACATTATGCATAAGAACTAAGCAAGACAGGCATGATATGGAACAAATAGAATTAACAAATAAATCACTAATTCTATCTAGTCCAATCCTGTTAAAGAATCTCATCTAGTTATCTCAATCCAATTATAAACTAATACATCTTAACAAACAATTCAGATCAAATAAATATATCACATTGTATTAGGATACAGGAGATAAGCATAAACAAAGGTCTTATATGCTGGAAAAACATATACCTCACTAAAGCAATTAATCATGTTCAACAAATATTCAAACACATATTTAAGATCATCTAAAGTAACATGCACAAGTAAACATCAATCCTAGTTACCAGAAAAATAGTCTAGTGAACTAGTTCGACATTATCTATGTGTGATGCTATCATGCTTGTGCGAGTGTTAAACATTTAAACACTATGATCTTATCATGCATTAAATATTGAGAGCAAGATATTGCAGTAGTTTAAGAAATTGAAACCTGAGATATGTGAGTTGGACCATCTTCAGAGATTGCTGTGAAAGTAAGATATTCATGATTCTCGTCATTTGATCCATCCCAACTCTTTCCCGTGCATTATAAGTTTTGACTGGCTGCTTCCCTAAGAAAACATTCCACCTTTATCACAGCTCTTCAACTGAATCCCTACTCATCCTTATTTGTCAAACTTCTTGTTCTGTTGTAGCAAAACCCCTGATAGTTACTTGACACATATTGCTTGTCATACCTGTAGCTATCAAATCTTGTTTATGTCCCATTCTCAGTCTTGTAATCACCCCTTGAACTAAATCTGTAAGAATCTCTATTACGGAATAGATAGGCTTGATCCTTGGATATAACTTATGTACTCCTTAGAATCTGATGCGATTAAACTTCCCTGACAAGTGAAATATTGCCTTGACGTCCAGTCCCTCAAGTACTACTACCTGAGCTTCCTCTGATTCAACTATCAGTAACTCTTACATTCTGTCCCGATGTTCCAACCTTAATGCATGTAACTATGATATTTGTCTGTCCCCACTATTCTCTCTGACCTCCACAATTCCGGCCTGTATAATCTCATAGATTCCCGGATAAATATAGCATTGGTACAAACCACTATGTGACTGTATAATCTGGAATCATAGAGTTGTCTTAAAATCTCCGAGAAAATTGTACCCGTAGAAATTTCATTCATTTCCTGCGTTTGAAAACCCTAGTGGTATCCTATGGAGTAAGCCTTTGAGGAAGTTTCACAAATTTCGTCTATAGGTCTTGAAATCAGTTCCATCGGAGTAAGAAAACCATTATCTATAATTTTCGTATTCCGGATCTTTCCGTCTGAATAACACATGGTCTTCGTTTCTTCAAAAGATTAAAATCCACTTTAAAAGCCCGGAGGAATCCCGAGTCTACCAATCCTTTGAGTACCCTTAATTTAATATTTAAGAAAATTTAAATTTCCAATATTTTTAATTTTCTTAAAAAATAAATTATTCAAAAATAAATATTTACGTAAAATCTAATTTTCAAGAATTTTGAATTTTCTTAAAAATTAAATAAAACGTAAATTATTATCTAAGAAAAATTTAAATTAAAGAATTTTAAATTTTATATAAAAAATAAATAAATAAATAAATAAATCAGAAAAGAGAAATTTGGGGCAACAAAAAAAATTTAAGTTGACCTTGTTTTCTACAGGGGAGCACAGGTCGCAATAGAGTCTTTACCTTAAAGTTATTTTCGTCTCAAAGCTCTGTGGCGACCCCTATACTGTGCTCCGACTTTGTTGTCTCTGTGGCGATCAGGAATACAGGGTGTTTTTGTTCATCTATGGCGACCTTGCTGTCTGCCTTAATTTGCTTAGTTCATTCCATTTACTGGCAACCAGGTAAGCTCACAGTATTCGCATATTGTATAAAAAACTAAAGCTTCTGCGCGTGCACTTCAAATTCGTGCATGTGGTCTGATTCCCGCGCATGTCACAGAACCTGAAGTCGCGCCAGATCATCCAGAAAATAAACCACCAGAAGTATTCTTTTCCTGCGTGCGTGTGTGTCTAGACTGTTTTACTCCCGCGTGTGTTGACAGGTTGCCGGACGTTTGTTCAACAACAACAAAAACTGAGGTGCTTTGATTATGTACACCAATGGTTAACCAAAACATTTACTAAAATATAAATAGTAAATTAATTTAGTTAAATTTATAAAATAAATTTATTTAAATTAAGTTCATAATAAACCTTTTAATTAAATTTATAAAATAAATTTTCTAAATCAAATTTACCAAATAAATTTATGTAAATGAAAAATTAAAAAAATAAATTATTTTTAAGGATCCTGATTTGTGTATCAATCAATCAGTCCGCTCTGATACCAATTGTTAGGTCCCGAATTATCGTAGAAAGGGGGATTGAATACGATAATCACTGAATTAAATTTTTTTCGAATCTTTAGCGGATATAGATTTAGTGCTCGGTTAGTGGTTCCGTGT
The DNA here is from genome assembly GCF_009905375.1 of Apium graveolens. NCBI lineage: Eukaryota > Viridiplantae > Streptophyta > Magnoliopsida > Apiales > Apiaceae > Apium > Apium graveolens. The sequence continues at coordinate 118,524,594 of NC_133649.1, forward strand.
TCTTGAGGAGAATAGTGTTTGGAACGATAAAAACAAGGAACACAAGATATTCGGGGAAGTATATATTCATATATAAATCCTCGGGGGTGTTGCTACACTCCGGTAAATAAATTAACCGGCTACAATCTAAGAACAACAAAGTTCCTAACTTCTACAAAGATTTACAAATCAAATCCTATACAATGATCTAGCTTTTGTTTGTACTAGGATTTAATTACCAGATAACGATTATAATGCCCCTATGAATATACAAGAATTAAATCGGGCATTATAACGTTACTCTGGTGAGAAGTTAAATGGTTATATAAAAAGCTTGAGCTTCTCTGAAAATCTTTGCTGCTATTTTTCACCTCTCTTGGGAGAGAAGATGAACAGAAAATTAATCCAATAGCTTGAATGCTTCTGCTGCAAAATGTAGTCTTTTTATCCAATAAAATTGTGTGGCTGAGGAGAGGAGTTTGTTGTATGGCGACAACTTTAGTTTCTCTGCAGCGACCAGGTAAATCATTTGCCTGTTTATTTGTGTGGCGACTGAGAGATGCATTAGTAACTTAGTTTATTTTGTAAGCTTTACTAACTTGCGACCAGGGAACACAATACTAGTACAATTTATGTAAAACAAAACATACACCTTCTGTGGCGACTAGGGAAATGCCACCCCTGGTTTCCTTTTTCTTTTATTATTATTTTTTTGTTTTATTTTGTTTTTCATTTTTGTTTTTCCTTTTTTTTCCCTTTTCTTTTTGTTTTTTCTTTTTCCTTTTCTTTTTCTTTTCTTTTTCTCTTTTTCTCTTTTTTCTTTTTGTATTTTCTTTTTCTTTTTAAGTTTAAATTGTAACTTAATTAATTTATAAAATAAACTTAAATATAACTTATATAAATAAACTAATTTTGATTTATAAAATAAACTTATTTAAAGTTTATAAGATAAATCATTTTAAGTTTATTAAATAAATTATATTAAAGTTCACTAAATAAATTTATTTAATTTACCAAATAAACTTTGAGCTTCGCCAGTCCCCTGAGCTGATTAGCTGTATACCCCGCACACCTTTTCTTGTACTTTAACAGATAAATGTTTAATCTAAGTACGTTCCTCAACTTAACAATTCTTTTCAAAATAATACCCAGATTCCTTTCACGAGCTGTTGACGCCTAGTGCAACTGGTCTGGTTCATAGACGACTAACCCCGATTCAGGTCTTCGTATTATAGCCTTGATTAAATTATTAAGCTTGCAACAACTTTATTGCTTCGAACACTGACTGTCAATAAATAACTGTACTTTCACTGGACTCCTTTCTGGTACTTTAGACAACGTCCTCATTGGTACTACAATCTTGAATACTTCATTCACTGTTCTTCACCAACGCTTGAACATATAAATGAACTCTTGTCAGTGAGTATTACTTCAAGACTGCAGCTGTCTTTAACCTCTGTCTATACCCTGTCCTCAGTTCTTCAGATTCCTGTGCTTCGAACACTGTCTATCATCAATCAATGCCTATACACTGAAATCTTCCGGTAGCACTTATACACTGAATCTTCATCATTTCTGAAACCCTGAAGTCTTTAACCTTTGTTCTTCACTGAGACATGATAATATTAATGAACTTCTTTCAGTGACCTGTAGACAGACTTCAGGCTTTCTTCTAATCTTTTGATTCTTTGTATTTGCCTTGTCTTCATTCTTCCTCTGATTTCTTGTGTAGTCGTATAATTATAAACCTATCTTGTTCTAGTGTTGATATCGTGTTGAGTTATCACGTAATCTTCAACAGATATAGATAGGCTTCATGAAAAGCTGTTATATGTGCATTTTTAAGCTCATGAAGAAGTTGAGTGTCCTCTGTGATGACTACATGGTCTTTGTCAATCACAACATCTAGCTTAGATGCCCTTAGTATTCTGAGATTTGAAAGGTGTAATAACCCCAATTTTTGGAATTTTTAAAATACTGATGAATAGTAACATTTGCTGATGATGCTGATTAAGGAAAATTATCAGACCACGCTATATAGGATACTGTTATGGAAATTCTAAGATCGTATTAGTATTCCATAAAGTAAATGAGTGTATGTAGGGTCGTTATAATTCAAATCCGGACACTTTGATTTTTCCCGAAAATCCATCAGATATCGAAAGAATTGAGTATAAGGTAACAAGATTAAAACGATTTAAATTCAAGGATAATAAGAGAGGATCATAAAAGGAATATAAAATATTGAGAAAGGTTTAGGGGAACCCAAGTAATAAGATCCCGGATATGATCCCTCAAACGATGAACGAAAATGAAAGTTAAGCGAACCGTATAACAGATAAGCAGTTATTAGCCAAGTAATTAAGCACTAATCAAAGGGATGAGGGGAGGATGACATCATCCAACCATAAGGATTGAACATGTGTCCTTGTGATGATGTAATCAAGGTGGGATCATCACTTTATTAAGGCAAAAACAAAGATATTTTGAAAGGTTAATTTTCAACCAAGCATTTCATTTCATTCAAAAAAAAATCAACCAAGCAACATTTCATTTCTCTCCCTCCATTTCCAAGCTTCTTACTCTCGGCCAAAATAATACCAGCAACTTCAAACTGCCATATCTCCTTCAATACTCACTCAAATGTTGTGTTTTATATATCTCTTTGGAAAGGTATTGAGATGGCATACAACTCTTATTCACAAGTCTCGTCCAAATAATTATGGTAAGACCCTCATATTTATAGTTCTTTAAATCAGACTAATTGTAACTCCAAAAGTTCTAACTCATTTCTTGAACTCCTTTACAAGTTTGAACATAATAAACATATATCAAGGCTCTATTAAGGATTAAAATCTCTTGTAAGTGGTTTAAGGATATAAGGAAGGTATAAACTTCAAACCCTAGCTTTAATTTTATGATTCCATTAAGTTTTATTGAAGCATTGTTAGTATTAAGGTTTGATCTTTGATTATAAGTAGTTTTGGTGGATTTGTATTGGTTTTGAGTATTAGGTCTTTGATTTGTTGGATAAATTAGTAAAACTTGGAGTTGGGGACTGATTTTGTAGTATGATGGTTGAATATTGTTGTGTTGGTGGTTGTGAGTGAATTAATGAGGATTTAGAGTGGTAATTATTTTGGGAATCTCGTAAACATAGCCGTCATAATGCTCGTTTTCCTTAGACTGTTTTGCATGAAATTTTAGAACCCGTGAACTCACTGTAAGCTTCTGAACTTTGCCATGTTTAGATAGTTTATTTTACGAGCTTCGTTTTGATATGTCGTTCGCCTAAATCCGAGTTACGAGCGATGAGAAATGACCATTTTAAGTAATGGCGTTTCACGAGCGAACCTCGAAACCTCGAGTAACTTTAAGACCATAATTGAGACCCTTAAATGATTAATCGAAACACGAAACAATTATGTAAGGTGGATTAGGCAGTTGGTAAAGTACTCGCGAAAGAGTCGCCTAAAAATTCGTAACGGTTAATTTATTAAAATTGGTGGAGCCGAGGGTACGCAAGGGATTAACGCAAATCGTTAAGCGTATAAGCGACCGTAAGCGACCGTTAGGGTATGAGTGAGTTTTGACTAGTTTCTTAAGCGACCGTGGACTAATTCCGGATTATGTTGTTATTCATAGGTTACCGGACCCACTCTAAGCTTAAGTCTACCCCGGAACACTCAGGCAAGTTTTCTACCCGTTATACTGTTGTTGTGATGTAATATATTGATGCATTATCTTGAGATAAGTGCATGGTTATTATTAGCAAAGTCTTGCGATATATTGGAGCATGTTGATATGATAGTTTATGCATGCCTATTTCGTAATATTGATATTCTATTATCAATTCAAATGCTGATAAACTGCATAATACCTATGCTAGAGATAAGCAGTAGTTGCGTATACCCTTAGTATAGGGGACCCGAAGGTGAACATTTTTCTAAACCGGGATTCGAAGTTCCCGAGTATAATATATATAGTTTTCTATAACTATTAATCGGATAAGGTATATTTGATAGTTTTGAATAATAATCAAACTTATTTTCGATTATTCAAATAAAGATCGTACTTTCGTATAAGTATATCTTTTGTTATTTATTATTCATTTCAAGTATGAGTTTTAAAACTTCTACTTCAATTATTTTTATAAAGATGATCCTTATGGGAATATTATTTAAATAATAATATTCAGATATTTTCTAACATATCAAGAATGATTTATTTTATTAAATCATCATTACTCTAAATATTATTTAAAATGTTTTCAAGTCTTCAAAATGATTTTAAAAGTTAGAGCGGAACCCAAAACTCATTCTCAAATTTAAGATCCTCCTTTCGAAGGGGATTTAAATACTTGCTCAAAACCTAAGGGATCCGGCTCCGTGGTATATTTTTGGCGCAACGAAGTTGCTAATTTGATAAAAGAATTTGATTACTTTCCCAATGTTCTGGAAGTAAGCCCAATCAAAATGCATCGGCATAGGAGACTTGGGCTTAGTGGGAGTCCATAAAAGTGTAAGTGGCTCAGTGGGAGTCCATCAATGCGTAAGTGGCTGAGTGGCAGTCCAGCATAAGGTCCTAATGCGGCCATTGTCATGACCAGTGGGGGATTCATCCATCTACTAGTAGAAAAGGTGAATTAATTAGTATCTTTGCCTGATCAGCAAGATATCAGGTTTATGCCAAGGTTTTCTTCTTTCCAAATTCATTGGATATTATAACTCTGTTTATACTTTTCATAACAGAGGTTTTCAAGGAAAGTATGAGATATATATATATAGGTGTATATATATATCGGGACTCAATGAAGTTCTCGTAACTTCATTTCTTTTGAATGATATTTCAAAGATTGAATCTATTCAAGTCTTATCTTGTAGTCTAATCTATGTGATGAACTTTTGAAACTGATTATAGCTTGAACGGTGGTAGTTCGAGTAGTATTCGGAAAAGATATAAGTATATTGAAGTATCTTGTAACTTCATCTTTTCAACTTATATCTAGTTAATGATTATCTTATGCATGACAAAGATTTTCAGAAAAACATTGAGATAAGGTTAGATATAAGAGATCACCTTGCAACAATATTTTGATATAGTTATAAACTGGAACTCTGTGTATATTATACATGTCAGAGGATTTCAAAGATTTTGAGAAGTATATATGTATATATATATACTGAATATTTTGTGACTTCGTCGCATTAAGATATCAAACTTAGTTCATTTCTTCTTGACCAAGACTTTCATGAGTACTATGAGAGTGCTCATCTATTGTTAATTATTATACATATTATTTCGGTGGGCTTGTTGCTCACCCTTGCTTTCTTCTTTCATCACACAACAACAAATAGACAAGATGAACAGGACCAAGCTCCCAATTCGTGAGCGGATAAGAAATGTTCCGCAGTTTCCAGTAGGCGTTGATGCCGTTGTAGCTGAGGTAGAAACTACCAATAGGCTAGGCTTTCAACTTTTGATGTACCGGACTTATGTATATTTATGAATTATAATAATGGGAAAAAATATGTAAATTTATTCAGAAATCCTTTTGAGGTGTAGTGGCTTATAATTGTGAAATAAAATGACTTGTGTTATTTTTGCTATTTATCTCTGAGACTATAACTTGTGGTGTGTGTGTGTGTGTATATTATGGGGTAACAGTACGCAGTAGTTGGTTGTTTATAAAGATTGAGTATTATTAAGGGAAATGGAACTCATGACAACCCGGATCCCCGACCCGGATTTGGGGTTTATAAAAGGGATACTTGAAGGCATCTATCCACACCACCATTATTGATGTTGGCTACAATCCTCTTCTGTAAGTAGTTATCAACATTCACAACTACTGCCCAGATAGAGTTGATAGTCTTGGCCAATGCTATTTTGTATGTGATGAAGTTATTTTGAAGAGACATACTTAGGACTGCAAGAAGTTCACTGAAATCTTGATCTTGATTTGGTCCTTCTAAGTCTTGATGAGTCTTTCTTTTCCCACATCTTGAAATTGTTGAGTTTGTGAAGAGCTTTGGCCAACCTGAATAGGCTCTTTAGAATTAGATTTAGCATCCCCGGATTGTTGAATTCTAGCCTCAATCTCCCTCTTAGTCTTGGTGACAGGCATGAGTAGAGGAGTTGGTAATTCTGGCCTTATTTTCTCAGTTAGTGAGGGCAGTGGTATGTTGAGCTTACCCATGATGGCTCCCGAAGCAACAGAGTTTTGCATTTTGAGTTGCTTGTGAGAGTCCACTCAGGTTTTGATTTATGTCTGTTGACTCTGCACCAAAGAAGTAAGAGCTTGGACTTGTGCACTTAGTGAGTTATTGGAAGATTTGAGAGAAGATACTTGGTGTTGCAGTTCTTGAACTTGCAGTGTGGATGAGGAGTGAGATGTGGAGGAAGTAGAAACCCCAAAAGTGTCCTGCACAGCTTTCTTAATTTCACCCATAAGCAAGGTTGAAGGAGTATATCTGCTAGAGTGCATTTGATCCAGCTTCGATCTTATATCATTAGAATGTATGATATGATTTTGAACTTGTTCATTCAGGGCCACAAATGAGGTCTTGAGATTCTTGAGATGTGTTTCCATTCCACTCAGATCATACCTTGACATCTGGTCAGCAAAGTTTATGAATTTGTTTTTGATCTCAATTTGAGAAGGGATGATTTGATCCATCTTTTCCCCCACCATCTTCATTATTTTATCTTGATGTCTAGTCAATGTAATTTGAAGTGCTTTTCCAAAGTTCTGGAAAGCCTTGATTTGAGCCTTGTATACATCATTGATGGCATCATACACTTTCTGAGGAGTTAGAGATCTAGAATTGCTTCCCGTAATAGTGATATACTCTTCCTTGAACTTAGCTAGCACAACATCCATTTTAATAAAAAATTCTTTATCTATCCAAGCATCACAGTTTGCATCCTGACCAGCTTTATCAATAATTTTAGCTTGATTTTATTCAACATTTGTCTGATAGGTGAGCATGATAACTTGGTAGTCCTGATTTGACATGTTGGATATGAGCAGCTTTTGTGAGATTTGTGCAAGGCCTCCAATCTGGTCAACTACAAGATCTTCAATGGTTAAAGGTTGATCTTCAGTTTCTTGAATCCACTGGGAGATGATACGGGGTTGTTGAGGTTGAGAAGTTAAGGATTGATTTGTTGGGTGAGAAGGTGAAAATGTAACAGAACACATGTGACATGAGTCACAGTTTGACTCATAATAGGTACTGTGGTTATGACAGTGTGTTGTCCTCCACTTGAAGTGGGAACCTCCATTTGAATTTGAGGGGATTTGATCGGGTTACTGTCATGTACACCAATCTCAAACCCTTGTGTCCCTTTCAGAACACTGTCACTTGAACGTGATGTACTTGCCTCCTCTATAACAGGATCATTGGCAATTGTATTTCTAGCATCAATTGCTAATACAATTTCTGCTAGGGTTTTGAGGGGAGTTGTTCCTGGAACATGAACCTCCAATTGAATTGGAGAGGATATAGATAGCTCCCCCTCAGGATTACTATCCTAAAACCTAACAGCCAGTGAAGGCTGATTTGCACATAAAGGTGCATTTGTTATCACCATGGGGTCTTCAGTAAAATCTGATGAATCCCCCATATTTGTGATGGTGTCATCAAGGTCTACCCTAGCTAGTAGCCTCTCACCATCTAAATTAGGTTTCTGGGTGGTGAACAAGGTTTCTTGAACCATGTTACTTGAGTGAGTTTGCACCTGAGGAATGGATTCAAGTTCAGTATGTGAAGAAGAAGTTTGAGAGATTAAAAGTTGTTGGTCAGTAGTGAGTGTTGGCAGCGCCCCCTGAATGGATGAGGGAGCTTCAAGGGATGTGCTGTCCTTGTGTGTGCCATCCTTATTTCTCCTTCCATAAACTTGTATTTGATCAAGTGATGGTTGTGCAGACTCTTTACAGGGTGTATTTGGGAGAATGCTTTTTTCAATTGAGACACCCTATTGAGAGGATGCCCCTAGAGTCTGTTCAAGTCCCTTGTTTATAACTACATCCTTTTGAGAGGATGCAGAGGTATCTAGAATGGTCAACTCAGTTTGCTTAACATTTTTTTGTTTTCTGACCAAGGGTGATGTTGTGTATATGTTGTGTACTTGATGATTTCATTAACAAAACACCTTGGTAGATTTTACTTAGTGAAAAATGTAGCACTCCGGATAAGGATTATAGTCCCGACAGATGACTCAATATAGTCCCGACGGATGATGATTTATTATCCATCGAGTGAGTAGCTTATGTAACAATAAGTCTGTAGCACATTTCTGCATACACATTGTTTAGATTCTGTAAGTAGTACTCAAGTCATGTTGACTTTATCTAGATATGCAGAATAGGTTGATTAATTGTACATAGATGATGTCTTGTAATCCTGCATAAATGAAATAAAGTCAAGTGCCAGATTGCTACCGACGGATAAATAACAATGCCATTCGACGGATGATCATGAACTCTACGGATGATCATGAACCCGACGGATAAAGAATTCAAACATCTGTTGACAGTGACAACACAGTCACATGTGTCGAGTGTATGCAAATGGAATGTGGAAGCCTATTCAACTGGGGTTTAGAGAATAAAGAAGCATTGCCATTTCCATGCTATTATGAAGATATTCAAAGATGCTGGAATAGAGTAATGAAGTTATATAGTATTAGACTTGATAGTTTTTGTTTTATTATCTTGTCTTATTACTTTGTAATCTTGGTGATATATAAACCAAGAAGCAGCAAATAGAATAACTAACTAAGCAACCAAGTAGAGAAATATTTGTAAGCAGTATTCTTAGAATTTCTCTGCATTCTTAGTTGTTCAACATTTGTAAGCAGCTGTGAGCTTTTTGCTACACTGAATTCTCTCAATATATATTATATATCTCTGGTGGATACATTCAAATGCACCAAATTTTTTTTAAAGACTTGTGTTTTTTTAAGTACTTGTGTTTTGATTCATTTGAAGTTATTATTCCGCACTCTGCAAATCAATTCACACTGATATATATATATATATTTAAGTTAGAACTATTTTATTTAAGAAAAAGTTTCAAGAATTCCATTCAACCCCCCTTCTGTAATTCTTGTTGAATTGTTAAGAGACTAACAAATAACAATTGGTATCAGAGCAAGCTCTTGATAAACAAAGAGTTTAAAGATCAACAAAACAATAAGTTGAACAAGAAGGATGTTGGAGTGAAGATTCCTTTTCTAGATAAAGATAATTACCATCACTGGAAGGTAAAGATGCATCTTCATTTACTTTCTCAAGATGAGGCCTATGTAGATTGCATAGAAAGAGGTCCTCATGTACCAATGAGATCTGCAACTGGAAATGAGCCATCTGTCCCCAAGCCAAGGCATGAATGGTCTGATCCTGATATTGAACAAGTCAGGAAAGATAAGAAGGCCATGAATATTCTGTTCAATGGAGTTGATGGTGATATGTTTGACAACATCATCAATTGCAAAACTGCCAAGGATGTTTGGGACACTATATAGATTATCTGTGATGGCACTGAGCAAGTTAGAGAAAACAAGATGCAGCTACTGATTCAACAATATGAGCATATTCATAGTGAAGAAAGTGAGTCTCTCACTGACATCTTTAGTAGGTTTCAAAAACTACTAAATGCTCTGAAGCTGCATGGAAGGGTCTATCAGACAAAAGACTCCAATCTGAAATTCCTTAGATCTCTTCCAAAGGAATGGAAACCAATGACAGTCTCATTAAGAAACTCTCAAGATTATAAGGAGTTTACTTTGGAGAGACTGTATGGCATCCGGAAGACTTATGAGCTTGAAATAGAGCAAGATGAGAGGATGGAGAGAGAAAAGAAGAAAGGAGGGTCCATTGCACTAGTTGCTGAGCTAGAGAAAGAGAAGGAGATGAAGATGGAAGCTGTTGAGTCAACTTCAAGGGTCTGTGAAAACAAGGGCAAAGGGCTGGTAGCTGAAAATGAAGATTCTTTGAGCTAAGATGATATGGAGGATATTGATGAAAATCTAGCATTTCTTTCCAGAAGATTTGCCAAGCTCAAGTTCAAGAAGAACTTTGGAGCAGCCAAGCCAAATAGAAACATGGTGGATAAATCAAAATTCAAATGTTTCAAATATGGCTTGGCAGGGCACTTTGCCAGTGAGTGTAGAAAGTCAGATTCCAACAAAAAGAAGTTTGAGCCTGTTGATTATAAATAGAAATATTTTGAGTTGCTCAAACAAAAGAAAAAGGCTTTCATTACACAAGAAAATGACTGGGCTGCAGATGGTCTGGATGAAGATGAAGATGTCAGCTATGTCAATCTAGCCCTAATGGCCAAGTCTGATGAAACAGAGACAAGTTCTTCAAGTAATCAGGTAATTACTACAAACCTTGCACATTTATCAAAAGCTGAGTGTAATGATGCTATAAATGATATGTCTACAGAGTTATATCATTTGCGTGTTACACTTAAGTCTCTTACTAAAGAAAATGCTAAAATCAAAGAAAACAATTTATTTTTAAGTGAGAGGAATAATGTGCTAGAGTCTCAGTTCATTGATTTTGAAAAATTAAGAATTGAGTGTAAGATTACCAAGGAGGAATTAACTGAGTCCTTGAAGAAAGAAGAAATTTTGAAGAAGCAGCTTGAACGTGAACAAGAGGTGATTAAGGCATGGAAAACTTCTAGAGATGTTCATGCTCAAATCACCAAAGTTCAAGGGATCGAGTCCTTTTGTGATGCAGCCTGGAAGAAGAACAAGGAGAAGCTAGATCCAAATTTGGTGGAAGGATTGCTAACAGATGTAGACTATGTAGACTCAACGGATGATGAGGGTCATCCGTCGGATAACAAAAAGGGTTATCCGTTGAGTGATATAAATTCTCATCTGTCGACTGTGAGCAAGCCTATCAGTAAAGCCAAACTCGTTAAGTTAAATGAAAAGTATGGATCAGTTTCCAAGAATTTTGTTACAGGAGAATCGAGTTAAGTTAAGAAAGGGAAGAAGGCTAATGTTGGCCATATGACTGTCAAACAATTGGGTGACAGAATTGAAAAGATTGAGGTTAAAACAGAGGCTAAAAAGAAAAATAATAGAAATGGTAAAGTAGGGATTAATAAACACAATAACTACACACCTGATAAATATGCTCCTAGAAAAATCCGTGTCAAGTGTGGTAGTGTTAATCATTTGTCTGTTAATTGCAAATCTGCCATGCCTACTTCCATATCTGTGCCACCTTACTTTCCCAACATGAATGTCATGCCTCATATGCCTATGAATGTTATGCCTACACAGAATATGAATGCACAGTTTGTTAACATGCCATTTGCACCTAACCCTTATTATGTTGCATTTAGTATGCCACAAATGCCATTTAGCATGCCTTACTGGAATAACATGTTCACTAATAGCATGCCATTCCCTGTTAATCATAATATGCATGATAATTCTGTTGTAATGAATGGTTTTAAAGGTTCAACTCAAATGACTAAGGATGAATCTGATATTCCCAAGTCAAATGAGATCAAACCTAAGAAACAGAAAAAGAAAGCTTTCCTTGGGTACCAAAATCAACTTGATTTGACTTTGATGTGTGCAGGGAAACAGAAAGAATCTATGGTACTTGGATAGTGGTTGTTAAAGACACATGACTGGTGATTCTACCCTGCTCACAGAGTTCAAGGAGAGAGTTGGCCTTAATATTACTTTTGGAGATAAGAGCAAGGGTTATACTGTGGGATATGACTTGATTTCAAAAGACAATGTCATCATTGAGGAAGTTGCCATAGTGGATGGTCTCAAGCATAATTTGTTGAGTATCAGCCAACTTTGCGATAAAGGAAATTCAGTAACCTTCAACTCAGAAGCCTGTGTTGTGACTAACAAGAGGAGCAATAAAGTGGTTCTCACTGGTGTGAGAAAAGTAAATGTGTACTTAGCTGACTTCAACTCATCTAATGCAGAATCTGTTACTTGTCTTCTCAGTAAAGCAAGTCAGGATGAAAGTTGGTTATGGCACAAGAAGCTATCCCATCTAAACTTCAAGACCATGAATGAGCTAGTAAAGAAAGAACTGGTTAGAGGCATTCCTCTAGTGGAGTTTTCTAAGGATGGATTGTGTGATGCATGCCAAAAGGGAAAGCAGATTAAAGCATCATTCAGAAAGAAACTTGATTCAACAATTGAAGAACCTTTACAACTGCTACACATGGATTTGTTTGGACCAGTCAATGTGTTGTCCATTTCAAGGAAAAGATATTGCCTAGTAATTATAGATGATTTTTCAAAGTTCTTTTGGACATATTTCCTAAAGTCTAAAGACGAGGCTAGTGAAATCATTATCAATCACATAAGGCAAGTCAATAATCATCCTGACTTCAAAGTGAAAAGAATCAGGAGTGACAATGGAACTGAGTTCAAGAATTCTGTCATGAGAGCATTTTATGAAGAAAATGGAATTTTGCATGAATTTTCAGCAGCAAGAACTCCACAACAGAATGGAGTAGTGGAAAGGAAGAACAAATCACTTATTGAAGCTGCCAGGACAATGCTTGAAGAATCTAAATTGCCAACATATTTCTGGGCTGAAGCTGTAAATACTGCATGCTACACTCAGAATATTTCTCTGATCAATCAAGCAAAATGCATGACTCCCTATCAATTGTTCAAGAACAAGAAGCCAACTCTAAATTTTCTTCATGTCTTTGGCTGTAAATGTTATATCTTGAGAAATCAAACTGATCAGAATGAGAAGTTTGATGCTAAAGCAGATGAATGAATTTTTGTTGGATATGCTGTTGGTAAAGCATATAGAGTCTACAATCTAAGAATCAACATTGTTGTGGAATCAATACATGTTGTGTTTGATGATAAAAAGATTGAAGGACTACAAGATGGAGATTACCATGAGAGCCTCAAATTTGACAATGTGGAGATGGTTAGTGATGACAGTGATGATGAAAATGATCAAGAAATCGTATCAAAGGATAATGCAGAAAAATCCACTACCAATGAAGCACAAAATTCGACATCTGTCGAGTTGCATAATGCTTCATCCGTCGGGAGGCAATCTGCGTTATCCGTCGGTAGACAACCAGCTTTATCCGTCGGAACTCAAAATTCACCATCCGTCGGGTTATCAAAAGAAGCTGAAAATCAGAATAGATCACCTATAGAAAGTTCCCCTTTCTCAAATCAAAGATCCACAAACTCAAGGGGAGTTTCTAATAATCAAAACTCAATAACACATCAAGACATCAATGAGGCCTCTTCATCTAGAGCTAATCTACCTCAACAAAGAAAATGGACAAAAGATCACCCCTTTGAGCTCATAATTGGTGATGTATCTTCTAGAGTTCAAACAAGGAGAGCAACTCAAGAAGAATGTCTGTACAACAGCTTTCTTTCTATGGAAGAACCAAAGAAGGTAGAAGAAGCTTTGTTGGATCCTGATTGGATTTTAGCTATGCAAGAGGAGCTAAACCAATTTGAGAGGAATAATGTATGGAAGCTGGTGCCCAAGCCTAAAGGAAAGAATCCAATAGACACCAAATGGGTATTCAGAAATAAGATGGATGAAAATGGCATAGTAGTCAGGAACAAAGCTAGATTGGTTGCTAAGGGCTATTGTCAACAAGAAGAAATAGATTTTGATGAAACATTTGCTCATGTTGCAAAACTTGAAGCCATCAGAATCTTCTTAGCCTATGCAGCCCATGCCAATTTCAAGTTCTATCAAATGGATGTCAAAAGTGCCTTTCTGAATGGAGATTTGGAGGAGGAAGTATATGTCAGTCAACCTCCTGGTTTTGGAGATCCAAATTTTCCAGAACATGCCTATTATCTTTTGAAAGCACTTTATGGACTAAAGCAAGCACCTATAGCCTGGTATGACACCTTATCAAAGTTTCTTTTGAAAACTACTTCACAAGAGGTACTTGATGGAATTTACGGATGAGCGGAAGCATGAAATAACATTTATTCCGTAAAAACCATATACTGCACATATAAAAAAACGTATAAAAGGGAAAAACTGAGGAATCGAAATCATACCTCGTGAATCGAAGCTTTATAAAATTGGAGTGCTAGCAGTTGCTCCTCAGTGTGTGAAGCACTCTACCGGTATCCACCAAGAACGATCCTCTTCGATGAACCTTTTTATAAAACTGAGCTTTTATAAAAATGGAGTTTTTGAGAGAGAGAGAGAGAGAGAGAGGAAGAAGATGGAGGCTTGGGTTTTCACAAAACCAAAATTATGTGTGTTAATTGAATGATCCATCCATCTCATTCTATTTATAGGGCTCTCCTAGGGTTTTTATAATATATCTTTATATATATTAACCCCCACATTTTATCTTCATAAAATGCTTTAATAATAATTAAAACTATTTTAATCATTATTTCTTTTCTTAACTATTTAGAAAATAGTTCCCTCTCTCATTATTTCATCAAAGAAAATATTCTTTTATGGTATGACCCTGTAGGTTCAATATTATGCCGGTAGTAGAAATAAATAATAATAAACTTTATTAATTATTTACATGAATACTAAAATTCACTAAATATAATTAATTGATTAATTATATTTATTCTACATCGTGAGTGATGCTTCTCAACATATCGTGACTATCCGGATAATATGAATTCACTGCTTAGAATATCAAGAACCTGTCCGTGACTAGTTACCGTACAATGAATTCCTTGTACCCTTATAATATCCCGAATAAATACAAGGCATGGATCTCGTGTCAAGCCTATCAAATTTAATCATATGATTTCTTATTCATAATGCAAAGTTCATATTAATGCAAATTATAAACTCCTTTCTAATTTCATACACTCTGGCCAGAGATTCCAGAACTCGCATACTAAGAATAACATAGGATATTCTCTTCCTATACTGGAAGGGGTAGATCCTCTATTGACGTTAACTATCTCTATACACAAATCCCTATGCCCAGAATAGACCTAATGGATGTCCTTAAGACTAAGGACTAAACCAAAGCACAGTTCATTATATATAAGATACCTTTAACGATCTCAAGTCTAAGGACACTTGTACAACTATCACTCATTGAATAACTATTGACACGTGAGTAATCTCCATTAGTTGTTCAACTTATCGAGTCATGTTCAGTGAACTTATTCCCTAATAAGCACCTACATACTAGCTATAGTGTCACCACACAAATGCCTATGAGAACAGACATCCTCCTGAAGGGAGCAAACATAGTATGTACCAATCTTTGCGGATTATTAATTACCAGCTAGTAATCCTATGACCAGGAACTATTTAAGTTTAGAGTTATCATCTTTTAGGTCTCACTATTATGATCTCATCATAATCCATAAAAAGCTTTACTCTAAACTATGGTATATCTTATTTAAACATTTAAATAGATAGAGCCCGTAATAAAAATAAAACAAGTCTTTTATTAATATCAATGAAATCAAAACAGATTACATAAAAGTTATTCCTAAATCCTCATACGTGATTGGACTTAGGACATATCTCTTTCAATCTCCCACTTGTACTAAAGCCAATCACTCTGGTATCTAATACCCATTTTGTCTTTATGACGATCAAAGTGACTTTCAGAAAGTGGCTTTGTGAGTGGGTCTGCTATGTTGTTATGTGTGTCAACTCTCTTTCAATACAATACAAGAAATGTTACCGCGCTCCCACTAACCCTTTTGTAGACACATGGTTCATCTACGTTTTTGATAAAACCAAACTCTTTGATTGTCTCATCAAAACGGATGTTCCATCTACGAGAAGCTTGCTTTAAACCACATATGGTTCACAGCAGCTTACATACTAGGTTTTCATTTCTCTTGGAAAGAAAACCATCTGGCCATTTTCCAGATCTCATAGTCGTAGTAAGCAGCAATCGCAAGCAAAATCCGAACTGATTTTAACAGGGCTACAGGTAAAAGGTTTCAGCAAAGTCAATCCATTGCCTTTGTTTGAATCCTTTTGCCACAAGCCTGGCTTTAAAGGTCTCCACCTGGCCATCTGCTCTAATCTTTCTTTGTATACCGTATACATAGATTCCATTTCGGATTTCATGGCACTTTGCCATTTCTCTGAGTCAACACTACTCATAGCCTCATTATAGGTCATAGGGTCGTTATCATCAATGATTGACAACTCATTGTCATTCTCAATGACAAGGCCATAATACCTCTCAGGTTGGCAAGACACTCTCCCTGACCTACGAATGGGCTGTTCCACAGAAGGTTGTTCAGTCTGAACAGGTGTTTCCACTTGATTCGTAGTAGTTTGTGCTTCTTGAAATTCATCAAGTTCAATTTTGCTCCCACTGTTTCCTTCAAGGATAAACTGCTTTTCCAAGAAGGTAGCATGTATGGAGACAAACACCCTATGATCGGTGTAAAAGTAATACCCTAAAGTCTCTTTAGGATATCCCACAAAACTACATTTTACGGATCGAGATTCCAGCTTATCTGGGTTAACTTTCTTGACATAAGCTGGACATCCCCAAATCTTAATGTGTTTAAGACTCGGTTTCCTTTCTTTCCATATCTCATATGGAGTTTTAGGGACAGATTTGGAAGGCACCTTATTCAGTAAATATGTTGAGGTTTCCAATGCATAACCCCACAGGAATACTGGAAGATTCACATAGCTCATCATGGACCGAACCATGTCTAACAAAGTTCGATTTCTCCTTTCAGATACCAATCTGGAGGAGTCCACTGGGAGACTATACCCTTTTCTTTGAGATAATCCAGAAACTCTCCATTCAAGTATTCACCACCTCGATCTGATCGAAGAGTTATAATACCATTTTTGGTTTGTTTCTCCACTTCATACTTATACTCTTTGAACTTTTCAAAGGCTTCAGACTTGTGTTTCATCAAATACACATATCCGAATCTAGATCGATCATCTATAAAAGTAATGAAGTATGAAAATCCACCCATGGCTTGCGTAGACATTGGTCCACATACATCTGTGTGTACCAATCCTAGCAAATCTGCAACCCTCTCTCCATGTCCACTAAATGGAGATTTGGTCATTTTACCCAATAGACAAGACTCGCATGTAGGATATGATTCAAAATCAAAAGGGGTCAAGTAACCCTTCCTTATGCAATGTCCGCAGTCTATTTTCACTAATATGACCAAGTCTGCAGTGCCAAAAGAAAGTGAGATTTTCATCATCCCTTTTCTTTTTTTAGTTTGTTCAATCTGAAGTAAATTATGTTACATACATATAGACCATTATAAAGAATATTATCTCTAAGGATATAACATTCATTATTCTTAATAATAAAATGAAAAACCATCCAAATCCAACATAGGAATTGAAACAATATTCCTTATAATCGAGGAAATAAAATAACAATTATTTCAAATAATAGTCTTGCCCGTAGGCATATGTAAATGAAATGATCCTACATCTTCAGCAGCAACTCTTGCTCCATTTCCAATCAGTAGAATCACCTCCTCTTCCTCAAGAGTCCTACTTCTCCTTAGTCCCTGCAACGAATTGCAGATGTAAGAACCACAGGCGGTATCTAATACCCAAGTAGAAATTTGACTTAATGACATATTCATTTCTATCATGAACATACCTGAATCAGAAGCGGTAGTCTCACTACCCTTCTTCTTCTTCAACTCTGCAAGGTAAACCTTACAGTTCCTCTTCTAGTGCCCCACCTTGTTACAGTGAAAGCAAACAACTTTGCTCTTGGGGTCTTCAGCTTTTGGTGGAACCGGCTTTTCTTCACCTACTTTCTTCTTCTTGGAAGGGTTCCTCTTCCTTTTCTTAGGATTGGAACCTTCACCAATTAGAAGAACAGAACTCTTCTTAGGGGTAAAATTCGATTCTGCAGTCTTCAACATGTTGTGGAGTTTAGCCAGGCTGACATCCAGCTTATTCATGTGAAAGTTCACAAAAAACTGCGAAAACGAACCCGGAAGTGATTGCAAGACCAAGTCTTGGCTCAGCTCCCCATCCATGGCAAAACCAAGTTATCCAAGACGTTCAATCAAATTTATGATCTTAAGTACATGGTCATTCACGGATGATCCCTCAAACATCCTACAACCGAACAGCTCCTTCGATATCTCATATCGAGCTGTCCTCCCTGCCACATCATACAACTCTTGTAGATGCATAAGGATAGTGTGAGCATCCATATGCTCATGCTGCTTCTGTAGCTCAATGTTCATAGAATCTAGCATGATGCATTGAGCAACATTTGCATCATCTATCCACTTACGATACACAACATGTTCATCATTATGTGCATCGTTAGCAGGTTCAGCAGGCTTAGGTGATTCAAACACATATTCCAGTTTCTCCACCCTGAGAACAATTCTCAAGTTTCGAAGCCAGTCAGCAAAATTAGGACCAATCAACTTGTGAGCATCTAGTATACTCCGGAGTAATAGTGCAGAAGACATAACGAATATAGTAAATCTGTAAATGATAAACACATAACAACACTCAGCAAATATTCAATTTCATTTTAAAATACTATATGAATTGGGTCTTTATTCATAAGTGGCTCCCACTAGTTTATCTAATTTATACACCCCCTAAGTGAAAATTAGGCATTCATAATGCTAGTGGGAATAGGGATCCTACATTCCATTACATAACCTCGGCTGTAGCACGGAACGTCATGTGATGTTCAATAGGCAGACAACTCTTGTCAATTACATCTTATGTTATTCCCTAATATAATTTTAGCCTCTTGAATAATTGAGTCACGGCTGTAGCACGACAAACTCAATATTCTAAGTCAAGTCTAACCCAACATTTCGTATAATTGAATCAGTCTCCAACGGCCCACAGCTGTAGCACGTAACGACCTTTAGATTTTAATTCAATGTACACATCTCTATGTAATAGACAAGTATTTCTTATTTCGAAATCAAAGCCCTCGGCTGTAGCACAAAACGACAATGATTTAAAATAAGAACCACTTTCTAGCATGTTGGAAGGGTATGACCGACACAAGCCCGTTGTGTCATTGACCAATTACTACTTGATATTATTTAATTTTAGAGGGATTATATTACGTTACAATCATAATCATATTATAAAGAGATTCTTCCTTTTAAATTAAATATTTCAAATCAATAATCGATAATCAGATGATTCCCAGATTGGGTGGAGCATTGTCAAGAGGCGTCACTTAATAACCCTTTCTTACAGATAGAAATCTGTTGTTGACAGAATCATCCTTTCTCTTAAAATTGAAAATTCATATTTAATTACGTGTTTCATAAACACAAGAATCTCATGATTGTATTCATAATATTATTATCAAGGCAAGAAACGATTCCTATTCTAGATTTTCTATAGCACGCCTTATATTGATTTAAGTTCACCTAAATCTATCATCGCATGGTAAACACAGGCATATATCTCATATATAAAAATAAATAAACAAGTAAGCATGCAAGTAATATCATGTCACACATTGATATAATGATGTATGGATTTATTATAGCATTTAAAAGCAATTAAAACAATTAAAACATGCTTTAAAACACTTTCGGGAATATAAACAGTTCAAAACTTTTATATAAAAAATATTTGACCACTCCATTAGATCCGTCTCGGAAAAACGAATCCAACGATATATTGCACGCCCAAAACGGAGTTACGAAACTCCCAAAAAATCAAATTTAATGTGGACATACGGGCTGTAACGCATGTACGTAATGTGTTACAACACTGTTGAGCCATTTACGCGTGTAACGCATTCCGTAAATGCACAACAGTGTGTAACGCATTCACGGAATACGCAACACACCCCTTCCCCGCTTGCAGCGCACGCGCCTGGCACAGCCGCAGCAGGTTTTTTTTTTGTTTCTTCCCTGCCGTTGCCTGTTTGTCTTTCTGCTGTTACAAACAAAAAAAAGTAACTCCCCCTTTCCTTTACTCCCTTATTGATAACTCTTTATTAATATGTTATTATTTTAATATTATTATTAATAAATTAATTAACATTTAATTAATAAATTAATAAAAATCAAAATAATATGATTTCTTAAATCAGGGAGTAGCAGAAAAATACCAAATCAGCCATGGGTCCTTGTGCAAATTTTAATCATAATTATTCACATGCATAATTATTTCATGAATTTTAATTAAAACAATTTTAAAAATTCATAACAAATAATCTACACATCACAAAATTATGAAAAAAAATACCTAGATGATCTACAACACTTGTAGAACCCAGATCAGCAGTCAAAATCTCATGCAAAAATTATTTCGAATTAATTCATAATTAAATCCAAATAAACTTGCAAAAATCATAATAAATCCATACATGCATAAAAAAATCTGAAATTTTTTATATGAATCTCTATATGCAGAACCTAGCTCTGATGCCAATGATGGAATTTACGGATGAGCGGAAGCGTGAAATAATATTTATTCCGTAAAAACCATATACCGCACATATAGAAAAATGTATAAAAGGGAAAAACTGAGGAATCGAAATCATACCTCGTGAATCGAAGCTTTATAAAATTGGAGTGCTAGCAGTTGCTCCTCAGTGTGTGAAGCACTCTACCAGTATCTGATAGGAATATGTCCTAAGTCCAATCATGAATTAGGATTTAGGAATAACTTCCTGTGTAATCTGTTTTGATTTAATTGATATTAATAAAAGACTTGTTTTGTTTTTATTACGGGCTCTATCTATTTAAGAGTTTAAATAAGATATACCATAGTTTAGAGTAAAGCTTTTTATGGATTATGATGAGATCATAATAGTGAGACCTAAAAGATGATAACTCTAAACTTAAATAGTTCCTGGTCGTAGGATTACTAACTGGTAATTAATAATCCGCAGAGATCGGTACATACTATGCTTGCTTCATTATGAAGGATGTCTGTTCTCATAAACATTTGTGTGGTGACACTATAGCTAGTATGTAGGTGCTTATTATAGAATAAGTTCACTGAACATGACTCGCATAGCTGAACAACTGATGGAGTTCACTCACGTGTCAGCAGTTGTTCCCATAGTGATAGTTGTACAAGTATCCTTAGACTTGAGGTCATCATAGTCATCTTGTGTACACTGAACTATGCTTTGGTTTAGTTCTTAGTCTCCAGGGACAATTATTAGGGCTCTACTGGGTATAGGAATTTGTACACGAAGATAGTGTATGATCAATATAGGATCTACCCCTTCCAGTGAAGGAAGTGAATGTTCAAGGCTGATCCACTTATGCTAGTTCAGGAATCTCTAGCCAGAGTGAATGAAATTAGAAAGGAGTTTCTAATTTGCATAGAACTACGCATAGTAAATGGTAAGCAAGTGATTAAATTAGATAGGCTTGACACGAGATCCATGCCTTGTATTTAATCGGGACATTGTAGGGTAGAAGGAGTTTATTGTACGGTAACCATTCACTGAATAAGTTCTTGGCATTCTAAGCAGTGAATTCATATTATTCGGATAGTCGCGATATGCTGAGAAGTATCCCTCACGATGTAGAATGAATGTGATTAATTAATTAATCATATTTAATAAATTAGAGAATTTATATAAATAATGATAAAATAATTTTATTATTATTTATTTCTACTACCGACTTAATATTGAACCTACAGGGTCACACCATAAAAAGAGAATGATTTAATGGTGGAGGAAATAATTAATAATGGCTAATAATATTTATTTATGAAATAAATAATTAATTGGCAAATTTAATAATTGATTAAATGAGATTTAATTGATTATAAATTAATTAAGAAAAGTCTTAATACTATTAATTAAGAATTTAATTTTTGGAAATTAAATCAAGAGAGAGAATTATTTCTAAAGTGTTTAGAAAAAAGATTAATAATTAAAAGGTGTTTTAATTATTAATGAGAATAATAAATGGGATAATAATAATAATATTTATGGGAAAATTTCAGTTGAAAATTATGCCTATAAATACACTATTATAAACCCTATTTTTATTCTAACCCAAAAACCCAAAAGTTTTAGAAAACCAAATTCTCTCCACCTCCTCCTCCTCCTTAACGTCGTTTTCTTGGTGGATACCGGTGGAGTGCTTCACGTTTGAGGAGCAGCTGCTAAGGATCTCCGAACGTTGCTTTTGGATCGCATATTAAAGGTTAGTAATCGATCCCTATGTTTTTACCACGATTTATATGCTTTTATTTGGATTTTATCTGTGTAAAAGTGTTTTACCATGCCCCCGCTGCGATTAAAATCCATCAATGGTATCATAGCATAGGTTGTATGCATATAGATCTGTGGTAAAAATTTCAGAATTTTATATGCTTGTATGAATTAATTATGATTTTTACAAGTTATATCATGTATTAATTTTGTCTGATGAGAAATCGTTTCTCAGAATAATTTTGAATGTTGATCTGGGTTCTACAAGTGTTGTAGATCATCTGGGTATTTTTCTTATAATTTTATGATGTATAGATTTTTTATTATGAATTTTTGAAGTTGTTGCAATTAAAATTCGTAATTAAATAATCATATATATATATATATAAATTGTAAGTATGTATGTATATATTTTGCATCTGCTGTTATATCTGTATTGCTGTGATGAATTGCAAGGGAAAAGACAGACCAGAACAGAGAATGTCAGGCGGCACGTTGTTCGAGGAAAAAGACGGCGGCTGCTGCAGGAAAGAAAAAAAAAAGGGTGTCGCGCATTCCGGGAATGTGTTACACCTTGTGGCGCATTCACGGAATGCGTTACACCTTTTAATTGGTTAAAAGGGTTGTAACGCATCACCGGAATGCGTTACAGGGCTTGTAACGCGTTCCTGTAATGCGTTACAGCCCGACTGTTTACATTAAAATTGATTTTCTGGGAGTTTCGTAACTCCGTTTTAGACGTGCAATATACCGTTGGATTCATTTTTCCGAGACGGATCTAATGGAGTGATCAATTTTAGTTTATATAAAAGTTTTGAACTGTTTATATTTCCATGAAGTATTTTAAAGCTGTTTTTAACTGTTTTAACTGCTTTTAAATGCTTCATGTGATACATAGAGATGTATAATGCTTAGACCAATATGCTAGATGAGGTAACATGCCTACCTTTATGTTTATTCATGTTGATATATGTGATATATTGTAATAACCCCAATTTTTGGAAATTTTTGAAACCCTTATGAATAGTGATTTTGCAGATTATGCTGAATGAGAAAACTTTTCATGCCACACTATGTAGGGGGTTCTGTTATTGATCTTCTGGGATATTATTAGTACTCTATGTGGTATATAAGTGTATGTAAAGATCGTCAGAATCCAATTCCGAACACTTTGATTTTTCCCGGAAATCCACTAGATTCAGAAAGAATTGAGTATAAGGTAACAGGATAAAAATAATTTAAATTAAAGAATTATAAGAGAGGATCATAAAAGGAATATAATGTATTGAGAAAGGTTAAGGAAACCCAAGTAATAAGATCCCGGGTATGATCCCTCAAAATTGGGAAATCGCGTAAACATAGCCGTCGTAATGTCCGATTTATTTTAGACTGCTTTTATTCATAACATTAGGACCCGAGAACTCCCTGCTAGGTTTTGACCATTGTCATGTTTAGATAGTTCATGTTACGAGCTTCATTTTGATATGTGGTTCGTTTGATTCCGATGAACGGTTTAGGAGAAACGGCCGTTTTAAGTAACGACGTTTCGCGAACGAAACATTACCCCTCGCCTTACTTTGAAACATAGGTTAAAGACCTTAAAGGACTAATTGAAGTATAAAACATTTATGTAAGGTGTAATAGGCAGTTGGTAAGACACTTGCGAAAGAATCGCCTTAAAACTCGTAATGGTTAATTTATTAAAAATGGGGGAGCCGAGGGTACTCGAGCGACTTAAGTACATCGTTAAGCGCGAAAGCGAACGTTAAGACTATAAATGGTTAAAGTCTAGTTTCTTAAGCGACCGGGGTTTAATTCTGACTTATGTTGTTGTTCATAGGTTATCGGATCCACTCTAAGCTTAAGCCTATCCGGGAGCACTCAGGCAAGTTTTCTACCCGTATAACTGTTGTTGTGATGTATATGTGTATATGCATGATCTTGCGATAAATGCATGTTGGTTAATTAGCAAATTTTTGCGATATATTGGAGCATGTGATATGGTATATATGCATGCCTATTTCGTATTCTTGATTTATATATCTGCTGGTTCAAATGCTTATTAGTTGATAATACCTATGCTAGAGAATAGCGGTAATTTGCATATACCCTTAGTATAGGGACCCAAAGGTGAAAACATTTTCTAAAACCGGGAGTCCAGGATCCCGAGTAGATTTTATATATATATATATATTTATATATATATGGTTATAGTTTTCAAAACTATTAATCGAATAAGGTTTATTCGATAACTTTATATAATTTAATGAATATTATTTCGAATATTCATTCGAGGGCTTATGACTCACTTTATATTATTTATTGAATATTATTTTGAATATTCATTCGAGGATTCATGACTCCGATTCTTTATATAATTATTATTATTTATTTTATTAAAGAATAATGTGTCGATAATCAAACTTACTTTTGATTATTCAAATAAAGATATTACTTTCGTATAAGTATATCTTTGGTTATTTAATAGTCATTTCAAGTATAAGTTTTACAACATCTACTTCAATTATTTTTATAAAGATTATTCTTTATGGGAATATTATTTAAATAATAATATTCAGATATTTTATATATATTGGGACTGATTTATTTTATTAAATTAGCATCACTCCGAACATTCTTAAAAATATTTTGCGAGTCTTCAAAATGATTTTTAAAAGTTAGAGCGGATCCCAAAACTCATTTTTATATTTAAGATCCTCCTTTCGAAGGGGATTTAAATACTCGCTCAAAACCTGAGGGATCCGGCTCTGTGGTGTGTTTTATATTCGTAACAAGGTTGCTGTCTTGATAAAAGAATTTTGATTACTTACCCAACACTCGGGAAGTAAAATTCTTGGAACAAGTTAATCCATTAACAGGCATTGCCTGGGAAATATCGATGAGTTTTCCTTTCCAACTAGATACGACTTCTTGGTGGAGCCGTATCAACAAGTTTCTACTTGGGGAAAGGGGGACGAGCTTTATGTTTCAGAGTCATGGATTTCATCTGAACTAGGAGTGGCGTAAGTGGTCGAGTGGCGCCGGCCCAGCCTTATATTATTGGCCCAAAATGGCCTGGAAGTTCCGCTAAGACGGTCCATTCCTTAGGAGTCCAGTGTTCGGTTGACAAGTAAATCCGACAGGTTCTCCTCTACATGTAGAAAATGGTGGGGTTGCACTGCTACGACTGATCATCGTAAGTGGTCTTCCTGGCGCGACAAACTCCCGTAATGAGTTCATCATCCAATTGGATATTTCTGCAACACTACCCAGAGCACTTCGATAGAAAGGCTACGGTTGGGCGATTGTTGAGTGTTGGCAGGGTCAAGTTTTCAAAATGATGTTTGCATCAAATGAAGTATCTCATAACTTCATTTTATTTTGATGATATTTTAAAGATTGAATCTATTCAAGTATTATCTTGTAGTCTCATCTATGTGATGAACTTTTGAACTAATTATAACTTGAACAGTGGTAGTTCAAGTAGTATTTGGAAAAGATATAAGTATATGGGAGTATCTTGTAACTCCATCTTTTAAACTTATATCTAGTAAATGATTATCTTATGCATGTCAAAGATTTTCAGAAAAATGTTGAGACAAGGTTAGATATATGAGATCACCTTGCAACGATAGTTTTATACAGTTATAAATTGGAACTCTGTGTATATTATGCATGGAAGAGGACTTCCAAGATTTTGAAAAGTATATATGTATATATACTGAATATTTTGCGACTTCATCGCATTAAGGTATCAAACTTGGTTCATTTCTTTTGACCAAGACTTTCATGAGTACTATGAGAAGGCTCATATACTGTAAATCATTATACATATTATTTTGGTGCGCTTGCTGCTCACCCTTGCTTTCTTCTTTCATCACACAACAACAGATAGAAAAGATGAACATGAACAAGCTCCCAATTCGCGAGCGAATAGGAAACGTTCCGCAGTTTCCTATAGGCGTTGATGTCGCTGTAGCTGAGGTAGGAACTACCAATAGGCTAGGTTTCAAATTTTGATGTACCAGATTTATGTATATTTATGAATTGTAATAATGGCAAAGAAATGTAAATTTATTCAGAAACCCTTTTAAGGTGTATTGGCATATATTGGTGGAATAAAATGACTTGTGATTATTTTTGGATATTCATCTCTGAGACTATAACTTGTGGTGTGTGTGTTTATTATGGGGTCACAGTACAGAGTAGTTGATTATTTATTAAGGTTGGGTGTTATTGAGGGAAATGGAACTCGTGACAACTCGGATCCCCGACCCCGGATTTGGGGGTGTTACAGAAATGGTATCAGAGCAAAGCGTTATAAACCTCAGAGATGATGTGACGTAAAGATAATAAGTTCACTAAGATAATAAGAACTTTTGCCAAGTTCATAGTCGGGCTACCTAACGTAGCACTGGCAGTTAAAACCCTTACGGGAACCCTTATAAATATCGTGATAGTATCATAGTTCGTTCTTGTATAGGGCAGAGGGGCACCGAACCCCGAGGTTCAGGAGCATCAGCATGAAGATGTTTTATTACAAGTTGGAGATCAAATTGTGAATTCGATGGAGTACCCTAATGAGGGACTGGATGAGATTCATATTGAGAATGTTGCGGTTGAGGATGTTATTTCGGAAAGGATTGTGGCCGAGGAGGATCTCATGGAGGATCCTGATGAGAATGAAGAGAGGACCCATGAGGAATTGATGACCGTTGTCAAGGCGACTACCAGAGGAAGAATGGCCGCGAGGGTGGCACTAGAGGATGAAGAGTTACCAAGGGCACAAAGGTTAATGAGGGCAGAAGGAGTGGGGCCTTCCACGACCCCAATTATACCAGTATCAGACCCTCTTCCAGAGGTTCCTGTAGACATCCATGAGGTTCCACCAATTCCTGTTCCCTCCCCTGTACAGAGCCCAGCACCTACTGAGGAAATGCCACCTTTATCTCCTGCACCATTGTCACCTGATACCGTGCTTGGTTATCCGTTTGGATCTCCTGGGTCTGCGCCACCTGCACCCCATGGACTGCTAGATGCTACCATTCAGGCTTCTCTTATCGCCAATTATCACATGACTTTGGGTGGCCTGTCCGAGGCCCGTAATGTTAGGAGTGATCTGTTGGATCGACTTACTGCACCAAGGATTGAGGGCGGCGTACTTCCGGCAGGATTAGCTCATAGCATGGAAAGGATTGAGGCTACCACCCGTGTTACAGCTAGAGGCCATCTTGAGGGTCAGATTGATCCAACTCTACTTGCAACTATCTTAGACCTCATCACCTCTGTGATGGAGCAGGTTAGGGATGTCGTGCGTGCCCGCATTTCTTTATCCATGGTAGTGTGCAGAGCCAGAGCAATCAGACAAGGGTTTCATGTAGCACCGCTTTTGGAGGATTAGCCTAAGTTATGAATGATTAGTTTTAATGACTAGATGATTATCTATGGCAGTACTTTTGGGATAGAAGCGATCAGATCAAATGATGTAATTCTCTTTAATATGTTCAGTAGTTGTACCCTCGAACAAATGGTTATGTATATATTTGATAATTTTAGTTCAGATCAGTTTGTTTGTGAGAAGTTCATATTCTTAATTGCACTATTAACACTTAAGAGAGTGTCATGAAGTTTATAGAACTTGAGAATTCATAATTTGCAATCATGCAAGGACAGAACGAGGGAAAGACTTAAGCAAAGTAAGTAAGACAAATATCCAAAGATTCTCAATTTTTTTTTTCCAAGCATTATGCCCCCATGAGGAATAAGATTAGGGGCAAACCTTGAATGTGATAATCAGGGAGGTCGTAATTAAGATATAAGGAACCCAGAATATAATGAAGTGGAAAATGAAGATTTTAAATTAAAAAGATGACCCCAATTATGGGGAGTAGGAAGAAATATTTAGACTGAGAAAACAGAAGTCGAGCAAGATAGGAAGAACCAGAACGGTACTCCTATTGGGCAATCCATGGACCTGCCTAAAACAAAACTTATACTTTTACCCCTAACCACCACCTTGAGGAAACAATGTGGTGTGAAATTCTTTCAGGACCTTTAAGTCGCTAAGCTCTCAGAGTTCCAAGGAACAAGCTGACCCAGTCGAGGCAAGAGCCTGGCTAAAGGAAATACAGGAATCATTTGAGATTCTAAATGATTGACGAATCACAAAAGAGTGTTTTTGTCACTTACCCTCCTAAGAGAGAGACCATCCACTGGTGAAAGACCAAGGAAGGCACGGAGCAAGAGATTATAATAAACTGATTTAAGTTCAGTCAATTGTTTTTAGGAAAGTACTTCCCAAGGTTATGGAGATAGTGTAAAAGCTTTAGAGACAGAACAAAGGCAGAAGAGTATGATGAATTATGAATCTAAGTGGTAAAAGTTGTCAAGATTCGTTCTGAGGACACGAATCCAGAATGACGGGATGTTTGAAATCGATGCTTATGTTGGGTTGGTTCATGAAATAATGATAAGAGAAAGGAAAATAAAAAGAAACTGAAGTGGAAAGGAATATAAAGGCAATAGAGTTTGAGGAATGATAAGGGAGTTGGGTATGAGGAAACCCTAAAGACTCGTAGTAATAGAAATAGAAAAGTATGTAATCGTCAGGATGAGGGTGATTCACCATGAGTTAAAAATTGATGGTTGAGGGCTTAAGAGATACATATATTTTATCCCCTGTGAGTTGGGAGGATTCGAGGAAACCTTGAGATAATTCGAAGGATAAATAATGAGACGCGGATAGACTGAGGAGACAAGGAAGTAAGAAATTAGGAAAATTGGATGAAGGAAGTGACCTTCAAGAATGTGAAGTGTAAGACCGGTGGCTTGATACCTAGGAAGGGAGACGCCAGGTATGAAAGATATCCCAACATTGAGGTGACTGTTGAGATAAACAACAAAAGTAAATACGGAATTATTAAGAAGAAGTTCACGTTGAACACGACCAATATCTTCCAGAACATCCCTGTTGACATTACCAAATTAGGAAAGAAAAGCAGATAACCGTTGTTATCTTTTGAAGGCCATAATTGATTGACCTCATTTTGAATACAGATGTTATTGTGAAATTAGGCATATACTATCGAGGTGGGAATGATTGAATAAGACACCCTTATCAGGGATATATGACTTGATTTATCCATGGAAAGATGCATGTATTTTGTTAAAGGTGGAATTAAGGATAGAACATCGGTAACTTAAAATGAATCCTAGGGGAATGCATAAAGGTTGGCATTTCACCCTTAATAGGGATAGTATGAGTTTTGACAGTATGAATTGGAAAGGATTAAGGTAATAACAACCTTTAAGAATCAGTGGAGAAATTTTTTCAGAAGTATATAGACAATGATTCTGGTATTAATAAATGGTATCTTGATATGCCCTGTATCTAGGGGATACATGAGGAATGATTCAAGGATAACCTTAGAGGTTTTACAAGGAGAAAGGTAATATTCAAAATTCTCAAGAATAGAAATGTTGATAAAGGAAATATGACGTAATTATAATGATGCCAAGTGGGGCACGTGTTAAACCACGAGAAGGTATGGATCGAACCAGTAATGGTCGAAATTGTTCAGGGCAATTAGGACTTAAGATAAAAGATGTTCTAATTATGATTGAGAGTCAGTCATGACAGTGATTAACCTCTAAAGACTGAGGCAATAACTTATGGAAAAATGGTGATTTTTTTTACTCATCAGATTCTAAGGAAAACATCTTCACATAAGCTGTGATTGAAATAAGGTAGAAAATTTATTTGGAGGTGGTTAAAATGACATTGACTATAAGGAAATTTTACTATCAGGAAAGGCCAAAGAGGTGGCCGACACTTTAAAGGTAAGAGGATAATTATAGGCGCTTGTGCCAAAGGAATACAGTGATGATGGTTAAAGCTATACAGATTGTATTATGGTTTGGAAGATTGGCATTCCTTCTGATGACTGTGCAATACCCAACCGTAATAGTAGTTGGTAAAGGTTTAATTCGTGTAATTGCCATGAGCGGGCTATCTATCTCAGAAGATACTATCTTGAGATAAGTCAGGACTATGTTTCAAAAAGGACTAGACGAACCCTTGAGTTAAGTCTTCTATTTAAGGCATACGATTAAGAATAGTATTAACCTGCTATCGTTGCTTTGATTGAAACTCTTCTGCAATTTTATCTGCTTCATGTCATGTATGTATGTCAGGATCAGGAGTGTTCTTCATGAATCAGGAATGGTGATTATGTTACCTCCTTAGAAGGATTTGATACGACATGTATGGACTCCGTATGGTTAGATATTAAGATTTTATGGAACGTGAATGACGACAGTAGGTCAGTAGTAGACCATAGTAATGTAGCAATGATTCTGCGAGTAATGAGCTGATTACAACCGTGAGAGTTGTATTGGAATGGATGTTGAGATTGAGTACCACTAATCGGGTCGTGGTAGTGTATAAGTTATCATTGATAGACTAATTAAGTAGAGTATCTACCTATTGAATATTTATTCCCTCTTATGAAAAGAGAGTCGTATTACTATATGAGGAAGGTTGCGGTGCAAGCATAGGATTCTAGTAACGATGATGTCTAGAATGAGATCCCAGATTCGATTTTCGATATCGAGGGAGTTTCAAAGGTGATTGTGTATAAGCTCGAGGAAGAGCATGGGTCCATAGAATGATGGACGGAATAGCAAAAATATTTAAGCATGCGAAATGCGATGCGATAATACTTGATGTTGATATATATACACATATGTTTTGTTCTCCTATGACAAACCTCTATAATTCAGAGGTAGGTTCCAAGCCAGATATTTTGTGGCAGTATATTTTTTTTCATATATACAATTCTCTTAAATTCGTTCTTTTCTCTTCTTTTCATTTCATATAAGCTGAGAAGAACAACCCTTCCAGAAGGGGATGTATTGCCGAATGACTATCTATCTGTGTGATAGAAGCTTAGTAGGATACCACATGTTGTTAATTGCTTGTCAAGTACTAAAGGCTGGCCACCTTCTGTGCTAACTATGCAATAGAACAAGTGTTCATGATCATAGTGATCTCTCAATAAATTCTTTTACTTCTATATGAAGGACTAAGCTTTCGAAGATAAAAGCAGCTGAAAAAGGAGTAGTAAACTTGTGGTGGTATTCGGAATGGAAACACATTCATGGTACTAAGGTTGACGAGGTTATTAAAAGGTTATAGAACGCTAACGAGCAAAAGTATAACCAGTATAATATTAGGAACGGAAGATAGTAGCGATTACGAACTGGAAAAGAATGGGTAGTGAGAAGCAAAAGCTATAATGCTAGAAGCTATGATGAGAGCCGGTGCAATAGACTTGAAAGAATTTGGAATGATCACTTAACGCGGATTAAGTTATCTCACGATAATCGATCGCATGTCAGTATCGAGGTATCGCCTTATGAGATCCTTGAGGGAAGACAATGTCGATCTCCCTTATGTTAGGATGAAGTTGTAGAGCGCAAGATGCTCGGACCCGCAGTAGTCCAAAGGACCAGGGATATAATAGATCTAATCAGAGGACGGCTGGTAGTAACCCAAGATGGACATAAGAGGTATACTGATTTGACTCAAAAGGACAAAGAGTATGAAATAGAGGACCTAGTAATGTTATAGGTATCCCTTGCAAAGGATTGATGAGGTTTGGAAAGAAAGGAAAGCTAAGTCTACAATTTGTTGGACCCTTGGATATATTACGACGTTTTGGGAAGTTAGCATATGAGCTAGCCCTACCCCCGAACATGTAGCAAGTCATAACGTGTTCCACGTATCAATGTTAAGTAAGTATAATTCGGATGCCAGATAAATAGGGGCATATGAGCGCATAGACATACAACCCGACGTAACCTATATGGAGCAACCATGAAGGGTTATAGAGTAAAAAGGAACAAGTGCTTAGGAGAAGGGTTATCAAACTATTCAGAGTTTGATGGAAGAACCACAATGTGGGAAAATTTACTCGAGAGTTAGAAAGTGCAATGTTAATAAAGTATCCCTATTCATTTTCTATCTGATTCTGGGACGGAATCCTTTTAAGGAGGGGAGACTGTAATAACCCCAATTTTTGGAAATTTTTGAAACCCTTATGAATAGTGATTTTGCAGATTATGCTGAATGAGAAAACTTTTCATGCCACACTATGTAGGGGTTCTGTTATTGATCTTCTGGGATATTATTAGTACTCTATGTGGTATATAAGTGTATGTAAAGATCGTCAGAATCCAATTCCGAACACTTTGATTTTTCTCGGAAATCCACTAGATACGGAAAGAATTGAGTATAAGGTAACAGGATAAAAATGATTTAAATTAAAGGATTATAAGAGAGGATCATAAAAGGAATATAATGTATTGAGAAAGGTTAAGGAAACCCAAGTAATAAGATCCCGGGTATGATCCCTCAAACGAGAAACGAGAACGAAAGTTAAGCGAACCGTATAACAGATCAACGGTCATTAGGCAAACAATTAGAAGATAATTAAAGGGATTAGTGGGGATGATGTCATCAAACCAATAGGAAGAGGACAAAGGAGGGAGGGTGACATCACTTGATGATGTAAGCATGACATGGGGGGGGGGGAGGAAGTGTGGTTGAATGATAACTACACAAAATCAAGGTTAATTAGGTAATTAACCTAAAACAAATCAAAATTCAACCAACCAAGCCAAACATTTCATTTTTCACCAAACAAAACACAAAACATTTCATTTCTTCCAAGCTTGCTCTCGGCTTCTTGCTTTTCTAAAGGAAGAAAAAAATCAAAATCAAGTTCCAAGCATTGTTAAATCACAAGGTAATTATCTAAGGTTCCTTGTACATAGATATGGATATCCTATAAGTTTAAGCTTCTAATTCTTTCACAATCTCTTCCAATAAATCATGGAAGAAGATGGTGAATAGTTTTTTTCAAGAACTAAATTTTTTGTTCTTGAAGTTTTGTTTAGTTTAAGCTTGGATAAGGACCTTAAGGGTGATTCCAAGCCATTCTCTTGATTCTCCACTCTCCAAGGAAGGTATAAACTCCAAACCCTAGCTTTAGTTTTGAGTAATTAGGAATGAATATTATTGATATAGTATATATGAAGCGTGATGCTTGTTCGTTTAAAGTTTGGTTGAGTTTATAGAGATTAGTTGGTTTTGTGGTGTTTTTGGAGTTGTAAATCTTGATAATTAGTTAAAGAACTTAAGTAAAGCTTTTAGTTCATGTGGGGAATAATTATAAATTGTTAATGTTGAGTTGTTGGGGCTGTTATGATGTAGTATGGATGGAGTTTTGATTTGGTTGTGATTGTGGATTGATTGGTGGTTGAATTGGAATGGTATAAAATTGGGAAATCGCGTAAACATAGCCGTCGTAATGTCCGATTTACTTTAGACTGCTTTTGTTCATAACATTAGGACCCGAGAACTCCCTGCTAGGTTTTGACCATTGTCATGTTTAGATAGTTCATGTTACGAGCTTCGTTTTGATATGTGGTTCGTTTGATTCCGATGAACGTTTTAGGAGAAACGGCCGTTTTAAGTAACGACGTTTCGCGAACGAAACATTACCCCTCGCCTTACTTTGAAACATAGGTTAAAGACCTTAAAGGACTAATTGAAGTATGAAACATTTATGTAAGGTGTAATAGGCAGTTGGTAAGACACTTGCGAAAGAATCGCCTTAAAACTCGTAATGGTTAATTTATTAAAAATGGGGGAGCCGAGGGTACTCGAGCGACTTAAGTAAATCGTTAAGCGCGAAAGCGAACGTTAGGACTCTAAATGGTTAAAGTCTAGTTTCTTAAGCGACCGGGGTTTAATTCCGACTTATGTTGTTGTTCATAGGTTATCGGACCCACTCTAAGCTTAAGCCTATCCGGGAGCACTCAGGCAAATTTTCTACCCGTATAACTGTTGTTGTGATGTATATGTGTATATGCATGATCTTGCGATAAATGCATGTTGGTTAATTAGCAAATTCTTGTGATATATTGGAGCATGTGATATGGTATATATGCATGCCTGTTTCGTATTCTTGATTTATATATCTGCTGGTTCAAATGCTTATTAGTTGATAATACCTATGCTAGAGAATAGCGGTAATTTGCATATACCCTTAGTATAGGGACCCAAAGGTGAAAACATTTTCTAAAACCGGGAGTCGAGGATCCCGAGTAGATTTTATATATATATATATTTATATATATATGGTTATAGTTTTCAAAACTATTAATCGAATAAGGTTTATTCGATAACTTTATATTATTTAATGAATATTATTTCGAATATTCATTCGAGGGCTTATGACTCACTTTATATTATTTATTGAATATTATTTTGAATATTCATTCGAGGATTCATGACTCCGATTCTTTATATAATTATTATTCTTTATTTTATTAAAGAATAATGTGTCGATAATCAAACTTACTTTTGATTATTCAAATAAAGATATTACTTTCGTATAAGTATATCTTTGGTTATTTAATAGTCATTTCAAGTATAAGTTTTACAACATCTACTTCAATTATTTTTATAAAGATTATTCTTTATGGGAATATTATTTAAATAATAATATTCAGATATTTTATATATATTGGGACTGATTTATTTTATTAAATCAGCATCACTCCGAACATTCTTAAAAATGTTTTGCGTGTCTTCAAAATGATTTTTAAAAGTTAGAGCGGATCCCAAAACTCATTTTTATATTTAAGATCCTCCTTTCGAAGGGGATTTAAATACTCACTCAAAACCTGAGGGATCCGGCTCGGTGGTGTGTTTTATATTCGCAACAAGGTTGCTGTCTTGATAAAAGAATTTTGATTACTTACCCAACACTCGGGAAGTAAAATTCTTGGAACAAGTTAATCCATTAACAGGCATCGCCTGGGAAATATCGGTGAGTTTTCCTTTCCAACTAGATACGACTTCTTGGTGGAGCCGTATCAACAAGTTTCTACTTGGGGAAAGGGGGGACGAGCTTTACATTTCAGAGTCATGGATTTCATCTGAACTAGGAGTGGCGTAAGTGGTCGAGTGGCGCCGGCCCAGCCTTATATTATTAGCCCAAAATGGCCTGGAAGTTCCGCTAAGACGGTCCATTCCTTAGGAGTCCAGTGTTCGGTTGACAAGTAAATCCGACAGGTTCTCCTCTACATGTAGAAAATGGTGGGGTTGAACTACTACGACTGATCATCGTAAGTGGTCTTCCTGACGCGGTAAACTCCCGTAATGAGTTCATCATCCAATTGGATATTTCTGCAACACTACCCAGAGCACTTCGATAGAAAGGCTACGGTTGGGCGATTGTTGAGTGTTGGCAGGGTCAAGTTTTCAAAATGATGTTTGCATCAAATGAAGTATCTCATAACTTCATTTTATTTTGATGATATTTTAAAGATTGAATCTATTCAAGTATTATCTTGTAGTCTCATCTATGTGATGAACTTTTGAACTAATTATAACTTGAACAGTGGTAGTTCAAGTAGTATTTGGAAAAGATATAAGTATATGGGAGTATCTTGTAACTTCATCTTTTAAACTTATATATAGTAAATGATTATCTTATGCATGTCAAAGATTTTCAGAAAAACATTGAGACAAGGTTAGATATATGAGATCACCTTGCAACGATAGTTTTATACAGTTATAAATTGGAACTCTGTGTATATTATGCATGGAAGAGGACTTCCAAGATTTTGAAAAGTATATATGTATATATACTGAATATTTTGCGACTTCATCGCATTAAGGTATCAAACTTGGTTCATTTCTTTTGACCAAGACTTTCATGAGTACTATGAGAAGGCTCATATACTGTAAATCATTATACATATTATTTTGGTGGGCTTGCTGCTCACCCTTGGTTTCTTCTTTCATCACACAACAACAGATAGAAAAGATGAACATGACCAAGCTCCCAATTCGCGAGCGGATAGGAAACGTTCCGCAGTTTCCTATAGTCGTTGATGTCGCTGTAGCTGAGGTAGGAACTACCAATAGGCTAGGTTTCAACTTTTGATGTACCAGATTTATGTATATTTATGAATTGTAATAATGGCAAAGAAATGTAAATTTATTCAGAAACCCTTTTAAGGTGTATTGGCATATATTGGTGGAATAAAACGACTTGTGATTATTTTTGGATATTCATCTCTGAGACTATAACTTGTGGTGTGTGTGTTTATTGTGGGGTCACAGTACAGAGTAGTTGATTATTTATTAAGGTTGGGTGTTATTGAGGGAAATGGAACTCGTGACAACCCGGATCCCCGACCCCGAATTTGGGGGTGTTACATATATGCTTAGTTTATCATGCGATGATAGATTTAGGTGAACTTAAATGAACATAAGGCGTTTGTTAGACAACCTAGTATAGTGAAATTGTTTCATAACCTTAATAACAATATTATGAATACAATCATCAGATTCTTGTGTTTGTGAAACACGTAATTGAATATGAATTTTTGATATGAGAGAAAGGATGATTCTGTCAACAACAGATTTCTATCTGTAAGAAAGGGTTATTAAGTGACGCCTCTTGACAATGCTCCACCCGATCTGGGAATCATCTGATTATCGATTATTGATTTGAAATATTTAATTTAAAAGGAAGATTCTCTTTATAATATGATTATGATTGTAACGTAATATAATTCCTCTAAAATAAATAATATCAAGTAGTAATTGGCCAATGACACAACGGGCTTGTGTCGGTCATAGCCTTCCAACATGATAGAAAGTAGTTCTTATTTTTAAATCATTGTCGTTTCGTGCCACAGCCGAGGGCTTTGATTTCGAAATAAGAAATACTTGTCTATTACATAGAGATGTGTACATTGAATAAGAATCTAAAGGTCGGTACGTGCCACAGCCGTTGGCCTTTGGGGACTGATTCAACTATACGGAATGTTGGGTTAGACTTGACTTAGAATATTGAGTTTGTCGTGCCACAGCCGAGACTCAATTATTCAAGAGGCTAAAGTTTGATTAGGGAATAAAATTAGATGTAATTGACAAGAGTTGTCTGCCTATTGAACATTACATGGGGTTTCGTGCCACAGCCGGGGTTGTGTAATGGAATGTAGGATCCCTATTCCCACTAGCATTATGAATGCTTAATTTTTCAAATAGGGGGTTGAATAAATTAGATAAACTAGTGGGAGCCACTTATGAATAAAGACCCGATTCATATATTATTTTAAAATGAAATCGAATATTTGCTAAGTGTTGTTATGTGTTTATCATTTACAAATTTACTTTGTACGTTATGTCTTCTGCACTATCACTCAGGAGCATACTAGATGCTCACAAATTGACTGGTCCTAATTATGCTGACTGGCTTCGAAACTTGAGAATTGTTCTTAGGATTGAGAAGCTGGAATACGTGATTGACTCACCTAAGCCTACTGAACCTGCTAGTGATGCACATAATGATGAACATGTTGTGTATCGTAAGTGGATAGATGATGCAAATGTTGCTCGATGCATCATGCTAGCTTCCATGAACATTGAGCTACAAAAGCAACATGAGCATATGGATGCTCACACTATCCTAATGCATCTACAAGAGTTGTATGATGTGGCGGGGAGGACAGCTCGATATGAGATATCGAAGGAGCTGTTCGGTTGTAGGATGTCTGAGGGATCATCTGTGAATGACCATGTACTTAAGATGATCAATTTGATTGAACATCTTGGACAACTTGGTTTTGCCATGGATGGGGAGCTGAGCCAAGACTTGGTCTTGCAATCGCTTCCGAGTTCGTTCTCGAAGTTTGTTGTGAACTTTCACATGAATAAGTTGGATGTCAGCCTGCCTGAACTCCACAACATGTTGAAGACTGCGGAATCGAATTTTCCCCCTAAGAAGAGTTCTGTTCTTCTAATTGGTGAAGGTTCCAATCCTAAGAAAAGGAAGAGGAACTCTTCCAAGAAGAAGAAAGTAGGTGAAGAAAAGCCGGTTCCACCAAAAGCTGAAGACCCCAAGAGCAAAGTTGTTTGCTTTCACTGTAACAAGGTGGGGCACTGGAAGAGGAACTACAAGGTTTACCTTGCAGAATTGAAGAAGAAGGGTAGTGAGACTACCGCTTCTGATTCAGGTATGTTCATGATAGAAGTGAATATGTCATTAAATCAAATTTCTACTTGGGTATTAGATACCGCCTATGGTTCTCAAATCTGCAATTTGTTGCAGGGACCAAGGAGAAGTAGGACTCTTGAGGAAGAGGAGGTGATTCTACTGATGGGAAATGGAGCAAGAGTTGCAGCTGAAGATGTAAAATCATTTCATTTACATATGCCTACGGGCAAGACTATTGTTTTAAATAATTGTTATTTTGTTCCCTCGATTGTGAGGAATATTATTCCCATGTTAGACTTGGCTGGATTTTCATTTATTATTGAGAATAATGAATGTTCTATTCTTAGAGATAATATTCTTTATGGACGTGGTACTTTAAATAATGGTCTGTATAAATGTGACATAATTTGCTTCAGATTGAACAAACTAATAAAAGAAAAGGGATGATGAAAATCTCACTTCATAGTGGCACTGCAGTCTCCATTTAGTAGACATGGAGAGAGGACTGCAAATTTGCTAGGAATGGTACACACAGATGTATGTGGACCAATGTCTAAGCAAGCCATGGGTGGATTTTCATACTTCATTACTTTCATAGATGATAGATCTAGATTCAGATATGTGTCTGATGAAACACAAGTCTGAAGCTTTTGAAAAGTTCAAAGAGTATAAGTATGAAGTGGAGAAACAAACCAAACATAGTATTATAATTCTTCGATTAGATCGAGGTGGTGAATACTTTAATGGAGTGTTTCTAAATTATCTCAAAGTAAATGGTATAGTCTCCCAGTGGACTCCTCCAGATTGGTATCTGAAAGGAGAAATCGAACTTTGTTAGACATAGTCCGGTCCATGATGAGCTATGAGAATCTTCCAGTATTCCTATGGGGTTATGCATTGGAAACCTCAGCATATTTACTGAATAAGGTGCCTTCCAAAATCTGTTCCTCAAACTTCGTATGAGATATGGAAAGAAAGGAAACCGAGTCTTAAACACGTTAAGATTTGGGGATGTCTAGCTTATGTCAAGAAAGTTGACCCAGATAAGCTGGAATATTGATCCGTAAAATGTAGTTTTGTGGGATATCCTAAAGAGACTTTAGGGTATTACTTTTGCACCGATCATCGAGTGTTTGTCTCCAGACATGCTACCTTCTTGGAAAAGGAGTTTATCCTTGAAGGAAACAGTGGGAGCAAAATTGAACTTGATGAAGTTCAAGAAGCACAAACTACTATGGATCAAGTGGAAACACCTGTTCTGACTGAACAACCTTTTGTGGAACAGCCCATTCATAGATCAGGGAGAGTGTCTCGCCAACCTGAGAGGTAATATGGCCTTGTCATTGAGAATGACAATGAGTTGTCGATCATTGATGATGACGACCCTGTAACCTATAATGAGGCTATGAGTAGTGTTGACTCAGAGAAATGGCATAGTGCCATGAAATCCGGAATGGAATCTATGTATACGGTATATAAAAGATAGATTATAGCAGATGGCCAGGTGGAGACCTTTAAGGCCAGGCTTTTGGCAAAAGGATCCAAACAAAGGCAATGGATTGACTTTGATGAAACTTTTTACCTATAGCCCTGTTAAAATCAGTTCGGATTTTGCTTGCGATTGCTGCTTACTACGACTATGAGATCTGGCATATAGCCAGATGGTTTTCTTTCCAAGGGAAATGAAAGCCTAGTTTATAAGCTACTGCGAACCATATGTGGTTTAAAGCAAGCTTCTCGAAAGATGGAACATTCATTTTGATGAGACAATCAAAAAGTTTGATTTTATCAAAAACGTAGATGAACCATGCGTCTACAAAAGGGTTAGTGGGAGCGCGGTAACATTTCTTATATTGTATTGAATTAGAGTTGACACACATAACAATATAGCAGACCTACTCACAAAGCTACTTTATGAAAGTCACTTTGATCGTCATAAAGACAAGATGGGTATTAGATACCAGAGTGATTGGCTTTAGTACAAGTGGGAGATTGATAGGAATATGTCCTAAGTCCAATCATGAATTAGGATTTAAGAATAACTTCCTGTGTAATCTGTTTTGATTTCATTGATATTAATAAAAGACTTGTTTTATTTTTATTACGGGCTCTATCTATTTAAGTGTTTAAATAAGTTATACCATAATTTAGAGTAAAGCTTTTTATGGATTATGATGAGATCATAATAGTGAGACCTAAAAGATGATAACTCTAAACTTAAATAGTTCCTGGTCGTAGGATTACTAACTGGTAATTAATAATCCGCAGAGATCGGTACATACTATGCTTGCTTCATTATGAAGGATGTCTGTTCTCATAGACATTTGTGTGGTGACACTATAGCTAGTATGTAGGTGCTTATTATAGAATAAGTTCACTGAACATGACTCGCACAGCTGAACAACTGATGGAGTTCACTCATGTGTCAGCAGTTGTTCACATAGTGATAGTTGTACAAGTATCCTTAGATTTGAGGTCATCATAGTCATCTTGTGTACACTGAACTATGCTTTGGTTTAGTTCTTAGTCTCCAGGGACAATTATTAGGGCTCTACTAGGTATAGGAATTTGTACACGAAGATAGTGTATGATCAATATAGGATCTACCCCTTCCAGTGAAGGAAGTGAATGTTCAAGGCTGATCCACTTATGCTAGTTCAGGAATCTCTGGCCAGAGTGAATGAAATTAGAAAGGAGTTTCTAATTTGCATAGAACTACGCATAGTAAATGGTAAGCAAGTGATTAAATTAGATATTCTTGACACGAGATCCATGTCTTGTATTTAATCGGGACATTGTAGGGTAGAAGGAGTTTATTGTACGGTAACTATTCACTGAATAGGTTCTTGGTGTTCTAAGCAGTGAATTCATATTATCCGGATAGTCACGATATGCTAAGAAGTATCCCTCACGATGTAGAATGAATGTGATTAATTAATTAATCATATTTAATAAATTAGAGAATTTATATAAATAATGATAAAATAGTTTTATTATTATTTATTTCTACTACCGGCTTAATATTGAACCTACAGGGTCACACCATAAAAAGAGAATGATTTAATGGTGGAGAAAATAATTAATAATGGCTAATAATTATTTATTTATGAAATAAATAATTAATTGGAAAATTTAATAATTGATTAAATGAGATTTAATTGATTATAAATTAATTAAGAAAAGTTCTTAATATTATTAATTAAGAATTTAATTTTTGGAAATTAAATCAAGAGATAGAATTAAGGATTAATAATTAAAAGGTGTTTTAATTATTAATGAGAATAATAAATGAGATAATAATAATAATAATTATGGGAAAATTTTAGCTGAAAATTTTGCCTATAAATACACTATTATAAACCCTATTTTTATTCTAACCCAAAAACCCAAAAGTTTTAGAAAACCAAATTCTCTCCACCTTCTCCTCCTCCTTAACGTCATTTTCTTGGTGGATACCGGTGGAGTGCTTCACGTTTGAGGAGCAGCTGCTAAGGATCTCCGAACGTTGCTTTTGGATCACATATTAAAGGTTAGTAATCGATCCCTATGTTTTTACCACGATTTATATGCTTTTATTTGGATTTTATCTGTGTAAAAGTGTTTTACCATGCCCCCGCTGCGATTAAAATCCATTAGTATCCACCAAGAACGATCCTCTTCGATGAACCTTTTTATAAAACTGAGCTTTTATAAAAATGGAGTTTTTGGGGGAGAGAGAGAGAGGAAGAAGATGGAGACTAGGGTTTTCACAAAACCAAAATTATGTGTGTTAATTGAATAAGCCATCCATCTCATTCTATTTATAGGGCTCTCCTAGGGTTTCTATAATATATCTTTATATATATTAACCCCCACATTTTATCTTCAAAAAATGCTTTAATAATAATTAAAACTATTTTAATCATTATTTCTTTTCTTAACTATTTAGAAAATAATTCTCTCTCTCTCATTATTTCATCAAAGAAAATATTCTTTTATGGTGTGACCCTGTAGGTTCAATATTATGACGGTAGTAGAAATAAATAATAATAAACTTTTATTAATTATTTACATGAATACTAAAATTCACTAAATATAATTAACTGATTAATTATATTTATTCTACATCGTGAGTGATGCTTCTCAATATATCGCGACTATCCGGATAATATGAATTCACTGCTTAGAATATCAAGAACCTGTCAGTGACTAGTTACCGTACAATGAATTCCTTCCACCCTTATAATATCCTGAAAAAATACAAGGCATGGATCTCATGTCAAGCCTATCAAATTTAATCATATGATTTCTTATTCATAATGCAAAGTTCATATTAATGCAAATTAGAAACTCCTTTCTAATTTCATACACTCTGGCCAGAGATTCCAGAACTCGCATACTAAGAATAACATAGGATATTCTCTTCCTATACTGGAAGGGGTAGATCCTCTATTGACGTTAACTATCTCTATACATAAATCCCTATGCCCAGAATAGACCTAATGGATGTCCTTGAGACTAAGGACTAAACCAAAGCACAGTTCATTATATATAAGATACCTTTAACGATCTCAAGTCTAAGAACACTTGTACAACTATCACTCAGTGAATAACTATTGACACGTGAGTAATCTCCATTAGTTGTTCAACTTATCGAGTCATGTTCAGTGAACTTATTCCCTAATAAGCACCTACATACTAGCTATAGTGTCACCACACAAATGCCTATGAGAACAGACATCCTCCTGAAGGGAGCAAGCATAGTATGTACCAATCTTTGCGGATTATTAATTACCAGTTAGTAATCCCATGACCAGGAACTATTTAAGTTTAGAGTTATCATCTTTTAGGTCTCACTATTATGATCTCATCATAATCCATAAAAAGCTTTACTCTAAACTATGGTATATCTTATTTAAACATTTAAATAGATAGAGCCCATAATAAAAACAAAACAAGTCTTTTATTAATATCAATAAAATCAAAACAAATTACATAAAAGTTATTCCTAAATCCTCATACGTGATTGGACTTAGGACATATCTCTTTCAGTACTGTAGATAAAACTTTATTCTTTAAAAATGTTAATGGCTCTTGCATACTTGTTCAAATTTATGTTGATGATATTATTTTTGGCTCTATAGATGAGAAACTTTGCAAAAAGTTTGCCAAACTAATGTAGAGTAAGTATGAAATGAGTATGATGGGAGAACTAACTTACTTTCTTGGTTTGCAAGTTAAGCAAGTTAGTGATGGAATATTCATTAGTCAAACTAAATACATTTTTGATCTTTTAAAGAAGTTTGATCTATTGGATTGCACATATGCAAAAACTCCCATGACTACTGCAACTAACCTTGAATTAAACACTACTGAAAAGTCTGTGGATATTTCAAGTTATAGGGGCATGGTTGGCTCACTTCTGTACTTAACAGCTAGTAGGACATATATAATGTTTGCTACATGTTTATGTGCTAGATTTTAGGCTAACCCTAGAGAATCTCACTTAGTAGCTATTAAGAGAATTTTCAGATATCTCAAGGGAACACCAAAACTTGGCATATGCTACCCTAGATATTCTGGTTTTGATCTAACTGGTTACTCAGATGCAAACTATGTAGGTTGTAGAATTGATAGAAAAAGTACAACAGGAAC
The DNA here is from genome assembly GCF_009905375.1 of Apium graveolens. NCBI lineage: Eukaryota > Viridiplantae > Streptophyta > Magnoliopsida > Apiales > Apiaceae > Apium > Apium graveolens. The sequence goes on from NC_133649.1 coordinate 118,568,437, forward strand.
CTGTCAATTTCTAGGAAACAAGCTTGTGTCCTGGTTCAGTAAAAAGCAAAATTCGGTTTCTACTTCAACAGCTGAAGCTGAATATATTGCTGCTGGCAGTTGCTGTGCACATATTTTGTGGATGAAAAATCAACTGCTAGACTATGGTTTGCAAGTTGAAAGGATTCCTATTTTCTGTGATAACACAAGTGTAATTGCCATCACTGAAAATCCAGTACAACATTCAAGGACAAAACATATAGACATCAAGTACTACTTCATAAGGGAACATGTAATGAATGGTACTATGGAACTACATTTTTTTCCAAGTGAGAAGCAGCTTGCAGATATTTTTACCAAACCACTGGATGAATTCACCTTTTCAAGGTTGGTAAGTGAGTTAGGTATACTCAATTATTCTTAAATCTTTATGAAATAATTTGCAAGTTATAATGCATCCAGAAATTTAATTAATTTTTCAGTCTTGGATGAAATTTTGGCTAAGTCAAAATTTACATCTCGACGGATGATCGTTATTCATCGAGTTTGATCATCCATCGGAATACAATTTGCTAATAAAAATCAATTACTTTTCTGGAATATTTTATGACTCGACGGATAACAGTTTATCCTCATCAGTCGAATTATCTTAATCTTAGCCATTGATTTCCTGAACATTATCCATCGAGTATACTTAAAGTTTGTAAGCATAACACGACGGATAATGGGTGGAATTTTTATAGTTTATTTTTAAACGGCTATTTTAGGCAATTTTAATTGGCTACTTTAATTTACTTTATTATTTTTAGGAGTTATTTTTGGGATAGTATAAAAGCTTATTTCATTTCCATTGCTTTTCTTTTATCATTCTCAAATTATCTGCTCCAATTTCTTTCTCTTTCAAAGCACTTACTCTCTCTCTGCAAGCTCTTATTCTCTAATAATGGCGCCTGTTGTCAAGATTATGTCTCAAACTGGGTTCATTTATGAGAAGAATAACTTCACAGCCTTAGAGAACAAGGAGATTCAGCATTCTGGTGACTACCACAAAATGATGGATTTTGTGAAGAACTGCAAGCTTAGCTATGCCATGCTGGAATCACCTACCATCTTTTGTGAAGTTGTTGAAGAGATGTGGACCACTGCTACATATAACTCAACTGATAAAACCATCACACTCACTATCAAAGGTAATGAATTATGTATTAATAGTGATGTTATTAAAGCATGTTTCAAGATTCCTGATAATAATGTGACCTCACCACACACAGACACTGATATAGTTAATATGCTTAATTCCATGAACTATGCTCTTTCTACTTCTAAGTTGAGTGACATTAGGAGTTTGGGTCTTAGGAATGAATGGAGTTTCATGTGTGATATAGTGACCAAGGTCTTTTCTGGTAAAATCAGTAATTTTGATTATGTTAATATTTTCATGCTTAACATGCTCTATGTGATAGTTACAGATAAGTACTTTAATTTTAGTGACCTTGTTCTGTTTGAGTTGGGTTTTAAATTAGGGGAGTTAAATAAGAGGGGTTAAAGTGTTTATTATGCTAGATTTTTCATGATGTTAGCTAACCACCTGTCTAAGGAAATTATGCTTGACAACCCAAATAACAAATTAGATTGTCGGGTTCAAGAGAGAAGAATAATTGCAGACTTGAACAGGGCAAATCATCACAGAGAAGTGCCACTTTTCTATTTCCCTGTAATGGATGCACCTCAACTAAGTGAGGTAAGTTCATCTATCCCTATTACTATTCCAACCTCACTAGTTTCTTTGAGTTCTAGTGTAGCTATGGCAACTGTGTCAATGACCCAACAGTTGCCTACCCAAGCTACCAAACCAACAAAAATTTCAAAATCCAAATCAAAGAAAGCCCCCTCTGGTATCTCTCAAAAGATGCTAGTTGCAAAATCCACCAAAACCAAAGAGGGGGGTGTGAAGGTGGGCAAGGTAGGTGAGGGAAAGGGAGAACATAAAAGAAACCCTAAGGATAAGGATGGAGAGTTGAGTGGTTCCCAGCCTAGCCACACTACAGTTTCCCAACAAACTGCAGTGCTTAAAAATAAAAGCTCATTTCTAGTTGCATCCTCCCAAAAGGATGTAACTATTGAACAAAGCTCTCAACCAAGAGCACATGCCAAGAGGGTTAGGGACACAAGCTCACCCTAAACTTATGCTAGAAAGAAGAAATCCAAAACCCTTGGGAATGCACAGGGTACACACACTGTGCAAACTGGTGCTAAAGACACAGTCACTGCACCTTCTCAAATTCAGCTTGATGTGGCTCCAATAAATGTGGAGTCACAGCCAAAATCTCAAGTAATAGAAGCACCTCACATACCAAATTCTCCCACAAATTCTTTGGATGTGGATATGATCAACACATCAATTCCTGATTCCCCTTCTTTAACTTTGTTGGGGAAGCCAAAATCGAATGCAAGTGAGCATCATCTTTTAGATGATTTGTTGGCTCACTTTCCAATTCTTTCAGAAACTGTTCAATCATCTGTGCCTAAAATATCATCAATCAACATAGAGTCCAAAATAGTTTCTATTCCAAGTTCATTCATTTCTACTCTCTCGATGGATATTGCTCATCCGTCGAGTAGTGACTGTATCCCGACGGATAAGCTTACCAACAGTTATCCGTCGGTTAGCAAAATCACTAACCCGATGGATATTACTCATCCGTCGAGTGTCTCTGCACAGCTTCAAACTTCATTCATTTCTAGTGCAGAAGAATTAGTGGTTGTACAGTCACTATTAGGATTGAGGGCAGAGAGTGCTATGAGTGAGAGTCTGGGTTGCTCCCAGGAAAAAGGAGAGCAAAAGAGTGAAAATATGCAATCCATTTCTTCAGGATTGGCAAAAGAGAGTGAGAGGAGTCCCACCTTAGATGGTGAAGGTGAGGGTGTGAGGGTGGGGAGCCAGAGTGAGACCCTGATGCAACAAAAGAGAGAACATGAGAGAAATACAGGTACAGGAGCTATAAGGATGGATGTCATTGCTAGTGAGTCAATGAATGTCCAGGATGCAGACAGGGAGGGACTATCTCAGCAACCTCAAGCTGTTATAGATTCCACCTCCCTTGATGCTGAGGCATTTACTCATCCTGTTCCAGCTTATCAACTTCTAGATGAACAGGGCAATGACAATGCAGAAATGATGCTCAATTTGGTGAATACCACTCAGTCCATGCTAAGAGCTAAGGATGCCATCACAGCTTTGCCTTCTACAGCTGGTGATGTGGATTATGAGACTGGTGGTTCATCAGATTTCTTTGGTGATGAAGATGGAGATAGTGAAGAAGAGGCATTGGACATAGGGGGAGAAGTAGGTTCAAGTTCAAGATCAGGAATGCCATCATGGGCATTTTCAAAGCACTGTGATGAGCACTACTTCAAGACAACCCTAATTCAACTAATCAATTAGACAAATTCTGCCCTCCAAACCACTACAAATGATAACACCAAGAAGCTCCTTCAAGCACATCTTGCTTCTCTGCAACTACAACAAATTCAAGACTTCCAACATGCTAGAGATGTTAACACCATCAAGGGTGATATTGATGAGATGAAGAAGGCCATTTCAGACAAAATGGATTCTAAGCTTCCAGAAGCTACAATGCTTGACATCAAGAGGCAACTAAGGAAAAATTCTGATCTTGCAATAAAGATAGATGCTTTGGATACAAGAATGTCAGCTATGGAAGCATCTCTAACATCCATTCATCTTCATCAAGCCCAACATACAGATTTACTTCAGAAACTGGTGGCTGCTCAAACCTCCTCCTCTACTCAACTTGATGATAATAAAAAGGGGGAGAAAGGACCAAGTGAGGGGGAGAAGCTTCAAATTCAAATCAATAAAGTAATTATGCCCACAATTACTTTCACCAAGCCACCGGTAACAAATAGTATAGATCTGATCAATACAGTAACAGCTAATTTAAGAGAAGTTGAAAAGGAGCAGTTGAAGCCAATCAACTGGGAGAAAATTGATAGGGACATACAAAGGAAGTTTGGGCTAGTAAAGGAGCCAGTAAAGTCAACCATTCATCACTCTGAAGTCAAACAGATCTCTGTGAATAAAATGAGCATGAACTATCTAGAAAGAGGACAACCATCCTGCATCAAATCTCCAAAAGCTGAAATTATTCTGAAGCCAAGGGTGAACTATCCAAAATCATCATTAAAGAAACCTTTGGATACAGTGTATGAGACACCTAAACCTGATGAGAAGAAGCTTCTGTCAAGGTCAATTACCTTCTACAAGGATCCAGCTGATCCAACTTTAAAGAGAAGAATTGCTAAAGTTTTCAGGAATGGGAAAGAAATTTGTGTGGTGGCTGGACATCCTCAATTTGCTTAAGCAAAGAGAGAAGAGAAGGCAAGATTGAAGCAGGAAAAGAAGCAAGCTATTCTAGATGCCAAAAAGGCTAAGCAAAAGAAAGAGCAAGCCGCTATCTTGGCCAAGCTTCAACCCGTGAAACCAACACAACAGATTCCTTCTCAGCCATCTGGAATCACTGAATCTCAAGATCCACAGAAGCAAGTTCAATCAGAATAGAAGAAATCTCCAAGATACAAGGAATTGGCCAAAAGAACCAAAAGGAAACTGGATTTTGTTGATAAGGAATTGAAGGATCAGTTTTCTAAGGAATCCACTTCAACTACAACTCAAGCATCAAAACCCACTGTGGTATTTGAAGACATCAAGGTGGTGGATCCTTACAAGAATATTCATGGTGAACCGATTGTGCCTAAGGACGAACCAATAGACTGGGAGAGCCTACCAATTCCTGACTTCATTTTGCCAATCCTTAGCAAGCCAAAGAGAACAAAGTCAAGGGCAGTCAAGAAAGTGAAGTTGCCACCTCTCAAATCCAAATCTCTAGTCCAAGCTAAATCTAAAGTCAACAAGGGAGATTACATGTACTTGTGTGATATCAAGGAATTCTCTGATCTAAATCTCTATCTGGATGAACTAGAAGAAGTGAGGGGAATTGATGCATACAGAAATCTACCTGAAAGGTTAGTTTTCAAGTACAAGGGAGGAAAGGAGATTCAATGGCCACTTCATATGATCCTTCAAGAAAGCCAAGCTGTACTGATAAAGGTTTATTCATCTTTCAAGAAGAACTTTGGGTTCAATGTAACTGCAAGAAGATTGGTTCTAAAGAAGATTGAAGAACTGAGGAGTTTTAGAGCTAAAGATGCACTACCAAAGACTCTAATTATTCCTTACACAGGGAAAAGAGTACATCTAAGGCCCTACTGGCTGATGGAGTTCATGGATGACAAAGGGGTTAGAAGATTTTTCAGATTAGAAGACCAATTGAACATCTCTAGCAATAATACTCTCTTGGAGATGCAAGAAAAGCTAAATCTCTCAGAATCTGATGAAATGGAATTCCACAGACAACTCCAAAATCAGATAGATGAAAACAACAGAAAGCTTGGAAAGAGATCCAGACCTTCAAGGAACTAGATAAATCTGCTCAGGCTAGAGGAGCACCTTGAAAATGACTGTGAGCTAAACTTTGTACAATTTGTTAATTGAAGCACTTTATAGTTTTATCTATCTACTTTCAAAGTTGTATTTTTAGGGTGTTTTGTTATCATCAAGTTTCTCTTAATTTATGGCTACAATTCCAGTAGACATAAATTGGGGGAGATTATTGTGTATATGTTGCGTACTTGATGATTTCATTAACAAAACACCTTGGTAGATTTTACTTAGTGAAAAATGTAGCACTCGACGAATAAGCATTATAGTCCTGACGGATGACTCAATATAGTCCCGACGGATGATGATTTATTATCCATCGAGTGAGTAGCTTATGTAACAATAAGTCTGTAACACATTTCTGCATACGCATTGTTTAGATTCTGTAAGTAGTACTTAAGTAATGTTGACTTTATCTAGATATGCAGAATAGGTTGATTAATTATACATAGATGATGTCTTGTAATCCTGCATAAATGAAATGAAGTCAAGTGCCAGATTGCTACCCGACGGATAAACAACAATGCCATTCGACGGATGATCATAAACCCGACGGATAAAGAATTCAAACATCTGTTGACAGTGACAACACAGTCACATGCGTCGAGTGTATGCAAATGGAATGTGGAAGCCTATTCAACTGGGTTTTAGAGATCAAAGAAGCATTGCCATTTCCATGCTATTATGAAGATATTCTAAGATGCTGGAATAGAGTAATGAAGTAGCATAGTATTAGACTTGATAGTTTTTGTTTTATTATCTTGTCTTATTACTTTGTAATCTTGGTGATATATAAACCAAGAAGCAGCAAATAGAATAACTAACTAAGCAACCAAGTAGAGAAACATTTGTAAGCAGTATTCTTAGCATTTCTGTGCATTCTTAGTTGTTCAACATTTGTAAGCAGCTGTGAGCTTTTTGCTACACAGAGTTCTCTCGATATATATTATATATCTCTAGTGGATACAGTCAAATCCACCAAAAAGTTTTTAAAGACTTGTGTTTTTTAATTACTTGTGTTTTGATTCATTTGAAGTTATTATTCCCTACTCTGCAAATCAATTCACACTGATATATATATATATATATATATATATTTAAGCTAGAATAATTTTATTTAAGAAAAAGTTTCAAGAATTCCATTCAACCCCCCTTCTGTAATTCTTGTTGAATTGTTAAGGGACTAACAGGTGACTCAGTTGATGTTTGTTCCTCACCACTCTCATTCAATATTGTAAGGGTTATCTCCTTTCTCTTCTTTTTACTCACTTCACCCTTTTGACAGGATGAAGTGGTTGGTTTCCTAGAAGCTATTGATTTTGAAGAAGTAGGCTCAACATGGGAAGGTCCCTGTGAGTGTGCCTGTGTTTGTGCTTCCATAGGCTAAAGAACCATGGTTACACTAGTTTGAACTTCATTGGTCCTCATGTAAGGCATATGGTAATGATAGGTGTTAAATCTTTCAATTATGAAAGGTGTTAACCTAAGACCCACCTATACCTTATTTTTAGTAATAAGTGATCCAAATAGAATTTTGGACACTTGTTTACAATTGCCTATTAATGACCTATCTACACCTTCAAGCATATGTATGTCATTGACTTTATGATTTAAAGTAGACATAATGAATCAAGGAAGGAAAATTTCTTTACCTCTTGAAGTTAATGGCATGATGAGCCTGGTGCTCAATTTCTCCAGAATGTAGTGTCCTACATTGATCTGCTTGTTATGATCCATTGAGTAGACCAGCTTCTGAACAACACTAGAAATGTTGTCAAATCCTGATTTCTGCATGTGAAAGCCCTTATCATAGAATCAAACAGAAAGGACCACTCCCTTCTCAGATTTTTCTTGTATAAGCTAGCCAAGTTAATCTTCTCAGAGTAGTTGATAAAATCCAAGAATTCATACAGATCCTGCTGAGTTGGAATCCCTACTAGCTTGTCAGTTGGAATGTTCGAGGCCAGGTTTATATCAGCTTCAGTTATCTCAACTTGTTGTCCTTTGATTTGACAGTTAATCACTAGACTTGAAGATTGGTCTTTATGCACAACTGTCCTAGCTACAGCTGTGTTCCAGAAATCACCCAATACATCCAGATAGAGAATTGGGTTAGCTGTAAGAGCTCCAATAAAGTAAGTTTCAGACAAGAACTTGACAAAGCTCTTGAAAGCTTCAAGAGCTTGATTGGCATCTAAGAATGCAAGGAAGTTAGTCTCCTTTGGGATGAAAGGTACAATAATGTTTGCTGCTATTGTTGTGAATGTGAAGATTAATGGGTAAAAGAAATTAGTGAGAAAGGATTTAAAACGAGAGAGAAATCGGTTTGGAATTGAAATGGCTAGGTCACTTAGAGTTCTCGAAGGCGTAAGTATATGTATATCGAGATGCCTGGGTATTTATAGTAAAAGTAAATGACTTGTCGAGAACTCAAAAATAGACGTTTAGAATTTGTCTATCGAGAAGTCATTTTGAAAAGTGAAAGACATATCGATAAGTCATTTTGTTTTATTCTCGTAGAGAAATAAAATTATGCTTATCGAGATGTCTAATAAATACCCAGGTTGTCCAAAATGGACTGAATTATTTCCAATTTTTATTTGAATAAATCAAAATAAAATCAGAATAATTTTGCCAAAAGTATTTTACCAAAACAATTTATTTGATTAAATTATTTCAATTCTGAGTTATTTATAAGTCTAAAAATATACTTGTAGAGAACTCTGTGAATTAACACTTATAGAGAACTCTACAATGACTTATCGATAAGTCATAATAAAGCTTATCGAGAAGTCACTCGAGAAGTCAGGATATTGACTCATCGAGAACTCACTCGAGAAGTCTTAAAATGACTTGTCGATAAGTCAATTAGATTTATCAACAACTCAGTTCTCTATATACTTTTGATCACTTTGATTCTGCCTTGCTAATTTTACATATTGAAAATGTAAATCAACATCCAGACAGTTTACTTAGAATTTGAAAAATTCCAAGCTGATTTTTGACTGTTGTAAAATAAATATGCAGAGATTTCTGAAATATTTATAATTCATATTTTAGTTAATTTCTAATTAATCAAATGAATTTTGATTTACTGAAAATTAATCTGCTGCAAAATATTAGCTGAGTTCTTGCCTTAGGATGAAGAATTTAACATTCCAATTTCACCTACAAATCTAGTGAAAGTAGCTTCATCCAAAGGTTTAGTAAAAATGCAGCTAATTGTTTTTCTGTTGCAACAAAAATAAGCTCAATGGTATCATTTGCAGCATGTTCTATTATAAAATGGTACCTTACATCAATGTGCTTTGTTCTAGAATGATTAACTAGATTAGCCACAATCGATAGTATTGTCACACATGATTGGAATTTTGTGTAACACTAGACCATAGTCCATCAGCTGATTTCTAATCCAAAGCACTTGAGCACAGCAACTTCCAGCAGCTATGTATTCAGCCTCAGCTGTGGAAGTTGGCACTGATTGTTATTTCTTGCTGTACCGGGATACAAGTCTTTGTCCAAGAAACTGACAGCTCCCACTGGTGCTCTTTCTGTCAACCCTGCATCCAGTAAAATCTGCATCTGTGTATCCAACAGCTTCAAAACCAGTTCTCTTAGAATACCATAATCCCAAGTTTGGAGTCCCCTTCAAGTGTCTGAAAATTCTCTTTACATCCATCAAATGTGATTCTTTTGGATTGGCTTGTTGCAAACATGATGTCTGGTCTACTTGCAGTTAAGTAAAGCAATGATCCAATCATTCCTATATAGCTTGAAATATCTACACTCTTGCCCTTTTTAACTTCATCCAACTTTGTTGCTGTAGACATAGGTGTAGTTGCAGGTGAACAATCAATCATGCCAAACTTTTTCAATAAATCTTTGATATACTTGGTTTGGATGATAAAAATTCCATCACTTCTTTGACTGACCTAAAGTCCAAGAAAGTAACTTAATTTCCCCATCATACTCATTTCATATTCACTCTGCATAAGTTTAGAAAATCTTTGACAAAGCTTTTCATTAGTCGAACCAAAGATAATATCATCCACATAGATCTGTACTAGGATCATATCATCACAATGTTTCTTGTAGAAGAGAGTTTTGTCAATGGTACCTCTAGTGAATCCATACTTAATCAAAAATTCTGACAGTGTGTCATATCAAGCTTTAGGTGCTTGTTTAAGTCCATAGAGAGCCTTGAGGAGCTTGTATACAAAATTTGGAAATTCTGGATCTTCAAAGCCAGGTGGCTGTTGTACATAAACCTCTTCTTCCAACTCACCATTAAGGAATGCACTCTTCACATCCATTTGATATACCTTGAAATTTGATTATGCAGCAAATGCCAGGAAAATCCTTATTGCTTCAAGTCTTGCAACTGGAGCAAAAGTTTCATCATAATCAATTCCTTCCTCTTGTGAGTAGCCTTTTGCAACCAGCCTTGCTTTGTTTCTGGTAACAATTCCATTTTCATCCATCTTGTTCCTGAACACCCATTTTGTTCCTGAACACCCATTTTGTTCCAATTATACTTTTGTTCTTTGGTGCAGGAACCAATTTCTAAACTTTGTTCCTTTCAAACTGATTTAGCTCTTCTTGTATTGCAAATATCCGGTCAGGATCAAGAAGGGCTTCTTCAATTTTCTTTGGCTCAACTTGTGACAGAAAATATGCATGAAGGCATTTATTTGCAGTAGCACTTCTAGTCCTTACTCAAGTAGTTGGATCACCAATAATTGCTTCTCTAGTGTGACTTCTATCCCACTTCCTTGTGTGAGTTTGTTGACTTTTGTTTCCTGCTTCTTCTTCATCACTATTAACAAGACTTCCAGAATTTTCTCCTCTTTCTCCACCTGAGTTTGTGCTATCAAATTCAGGTCCATGAGATGAGCTTCCACTCCCATGATTCACTTGTTCAATTGACTCTTCATTTATTCTGTGATTTGTGTTGACTTCAGCTTCATCATCGGAATCACTATCAATGTTGAGATTTTCAAACTTAAGGGCTTTTGCTTCATTTTCATCAAGGCATTCCAAGCCCGGGCACTTGTCATCATCAAAAGTAACATCAGTGCTTTCCATGATCTTCTTTTGCTCAATCACATAGACTTTGTATGCAGTTCTTTCCAATGAATATCCCAGAAAAATTGCCTCAAAAGCTTTAGAGTCAAATTTTCCCACATATTCAGAGTTGTCCTTCAATACAAAGCACTTGCTTCCAAACACATGAAGATGCTTTACAGTAGGCTTTCTTTTAGACAATATTGAGTAGGGTGATTTGTCAAGATTTTTGTTAATGAGATACATAACATGCAGTGTTAACAGCCTCTTCCCAAAAACTAGTTGGCAACTTTGCATCTTGCAGCATTGTTCTAGCAGCCTCTACCAGTGTTATATTCTTTCTCTCAACTACCCCATTGTATTAATCCCAAAAATTTTAGACATTTTGTAACCCTTATGGATAGTGATTTTTCTGATTAAGGAAATTTTTCATGCCACACTATGTAGGAGTTCTTTTATTGATATTCTGAGATCTTATTAGTACTCCATAAAGTATATGAGTGTATGTAAAGATCGTCAGAATCCAAATTCGAACACTTTGCTTTTTCCTGAAAATCCATCAGATACCGAAAGAATTGAGTATAAGGTAACATGGTTAAAAGGATTTAAATTCAAGGATTATAAGAGATGATCATAAAGGGAATATAAAATATTGAGAAAAGTTAGGGGAACCCAAGTAATAAGATCCCGGATATGATCCCTCAAACGACGAACGAGAATGAAAGTTAAGCGAACCGTATAACGGATAAGCGGTCATTAACCAATTAATTAAGGGTTAATCAAAGAGGTTAGTGGATGATGATATCATCACACCACAAAGGGAAGACATGTGTTAAAAGATGACACAACCATGGTGACATAAGCATGACAAGTAAGATTGTTTTGTTGGTTGATTTATAGCCAAACAAAACTTACCATGGTAAATCTTAAAAGTAGCCAAGCCATAAAAAGAAACAAATCAAATAATTCATTCACAAAACAGCAAAGTTGACTTTTCTTTCCAAGAAGAAAAGCTCTCGCCCCTCCCATTTCAAGAAGAAGAAAATCCAAAACTCAAGATCCAAGCCTTGTTATTTTGTAAGGTAATTATCCAAGGTCCTTTATGATTAGTTATGGCTATCCTAGGAGTTTAAGCTCCTAATTTCTTCACAATCTTTTTCAATGAATCATTAAAGAAGAGAGTGAATAGTGTTTTCAAGAATTTTAAATTGTTTGATCTTGTGTTTTTGGTTAGATCTAGCTTTGGTAAGGACTTTCAAGGGCTATTTCAAGCTTCTTAGTTACTTCTACTCACCAAGGAAGGTAAAACCTCATACCCTAAGCTTTACTTTGAGTATTTAGGAGTGGTTTTGATTAAATAGTTCATGAGAAGCATGATTCTTTTATGTTTAGAGTTTGGTTAGATTTGTAATGATTTTGAGTTATAAATCTTGGTTATTGGTTAATGAACCTTAAGTATAGTTAGTAGCTCTCTTTTGTGATTGAATGAGTTGGAAAAATCATGAGTTTATGGACTGATGTAGTAAGGTTTGGATGAAGTTTGGTTGTATTGGTGGTTATGAGTTGGTTTGTGGTTGATTGGAGTAGTTTAAACATTGGTAATCGCGTAAACATAGCCGTCATAATGCCCGTTTTCATCCAACTGCTTGTTCTTAGTGTCCGGGACAGAAATATGACTGTCTAACCTGTAACCTTGCCATGTTTAGCTAGATCATGTCATAAGCTTCGTTTTGATATGTGGTACGGTTTAGGAGAAATGACCGTTTTAAGTAACGGCATTTCGCGAACGAACCATTAACCCTCGCCTTACTTTGAAACCTTGATTAAAGCCCTTAAATTACTAGAAACAATTATGTAAGATTAATTGGTCAGTTGGTAGAGTATTCGCGAAAGAGTCGCCTTAAAAAGTTAAACGGTTAATTTTATAAAATAATGGAGCCGAGGGTACTCGAGCGACTTATGTGAATCGTTAAGCTCAAAAGCGAACATTAGGGTCCAATTGGTTAAAGTCTAGTTTCTTAAGCAACCGTGGTTTAAGTCCAACTTATATGTTGTTTATAGGTTACCAGACTCGCCCCAGGCCTTTTACCACCCCTAGTCACTCAGGCAAGTTTTCTACCCGTTATACTGTTGTTGTGATGTATATGTGTATATGCATTATCTTGTGATAAGTGCATGATTGTTATTAGCAAATCTTGCGATATATTGGAGCATGTTGATATGATATATATGTATACCTGTTTCGTAATCTTGATACTCTATTATCAATTCAAATGCTTATAAGCTGCATAATACCTATGCTAGAGATAAGCAGTAGTTGCGTATACCCTTAGTATAGGGGACCCGAAGGTGAACATTTTTCTAAATCGGGAGTCGATGTTCCCGCGTATAATATGTATATATTTATATATATATAGTTTTCTATAACTATTAATTGGATAATGTATATTCGATAGTCTTGAATAATAATCAAACTTATTTTCGATTATTCAAATAAAGATCGTACTTTCGTATAAGTTGATAGGGAATAAATAAATCCTGATTACATAATTAATATTGCATTAATTACACATGATTTGGGCTACAAGGCCCAATAAGAAGATGTATGACATTCAGACCAAAAAAGTTAACACATTGATCAGGCCTGATGGACCAGATCAAGCCTGATGGAACAAAGAAGGTCCACAACCCTGAATATTAATTAATTTCATAATTAATTAAATAAGGGAGAAAACAGCTGTCAATATGAGTCCTAATAGGGACATGAATCCTTGTAAATCAGCTTTCAAGGGATCTAATTGAACAAGGAATCAACTTCCTACTTCCTAGGACTCCAAAGTTCATTCTAACTCTGAGACTTGCCCCTCAAGTCTCCTAAATCAAGTCCAATTCAAAAACTCCCAACATCTATATAAGGGGCCTCACCCCACAAATCAGAACTATGTTTTTTGACTTGATCCTTGACATATAGCAAGGTACGTAGGCATCTTGTAAGGCAGATCGAGTCACGAAACACAAGAGCAGTCAAATCGAGCCTCGAAGCTCATGTTCCCTAGTAATAACACAACAATTAGTATACCTTAGTTTTTGATCCACAACATTTACGCCGACTGTGGGGAAGCACAACAACAACCATGGCGAGAACATGGAGAACAAGCAGCGCCCTTGAAGGAGGAACACCCGCGGGACAACCCAAGCAATTTTGTCAACCGTGGAGGTACCTCCGCATTCAACCTATGCCACCCCCAATGAGAAGCCCAGGTAGGGGCAACTGAATTTCAACAACAAGGGACGATTCCCTCGGCTACTCAAGGTATGAATTCCCAACTTTAGCAGCTACATACACCTGTGAATTCTCAACCCGTTGGGTATGAGTATTCAACTATTGTGACTACTAACCCCCCTTATGGGATCCCCCTTTATCCTGAGGTTGGAGGAAGTGGATATGCTGGACGGGGTGAAGCACGAGGGCGAACACCCCCTATATACAAGGTTTGGCTCCTATCCCGGAGGATCAGGAATTTTTTGGTCCTTATATTGAGAAAGACTCCGAATCTTCGGATGATGAAGTGGTCCCAAGAAGGAGACGTGCTGTCAAAGAGCCGATGGCTGATGGTAACCAACGTCCTAGAAGCACCCGAGGGGTGAATCCCCAAGAAGTGTAGGAGAGCAAGGCCCATGAGGCTGAGATTCAAAGGCTGAAGTATGACTTGGAGGCGCACCAGGTTTCCAGGCCCCCATTACCACCTAGGGGGAGAAATTCTCCTTCAATCATAGACCTGGATGGTCCGTCACAAAGAAGGGTTGTAATCCCAAGAGCTGATCCAAGCAATCTTCTTCCCCTTGGAGATCCTGATGATCTTACTCCACCATACACTGAAGAGATAATGAATTCCCATATCTCAAGGAAGTTCAAGATGCCCACGTTCAAAGCTTATGATGGCACGGGAGATCCCGCTAATCATGTCAGGACATTCTCCAATGCACTGTTGTTGCAGCCCGTGAATGATGCTATTAAGTGTCGGGCCTTTCCTCAAACCCTGTCGGGTATGACTCAAAGATGGAATAGTCTTTTGCCCCCGAACTCTATTGGGTCCTTCAGAGAATTAAGTCATGCTTTTATTAAGCAGTTCATCAGCGGGAGAGCGCATGAGAAAAGATGTTGGTCATGACAAGAGCAAATATTGTAGATTTGATAAAGATGTTGGTCATGACACCGATGAGTGTAGGCAACTGAAAGATGAAATTGAATTCCTCATTCGGAAAGGAAGATTGAAAAAGTACACTGGGGAATGAAGAGATAGGAATGACAATGAGAGAAAGAACTTTGAAGATCGTAGGAGGGACCAAGACGATCAGGGGTGGAATCCCCAGCCTAGGGGACCGGTTATAAATGCAATCTTTGGAGGACTGCGACCCCGAGGGCCTGTGATAAACACAATTTTTGGAGGACCAACTGCTGCTGGATTATCCAAGAACTCCAGGAGAGCATATACCAGAGAAGTTATACATATTATTGGGGAAGCCCCGAAGAGGGCCAGGACAGGAGTGACAATGGCTTTTGATGATTCTGACCTGGAGGGTGTGAAATTTCCCCATGATGACCCGCTGGTCATAACAACGATATTAGGAAACAGCCCGGTTAAGAGGGTCCTTGTGGATAATGGTGCTTCAGTGGATATCTTGCTCCATGACACATTTTTAAGGATGGGTTATAATGATTCTCAACTAAGCCCGACCGATATGCCGATATATGGATTTGCGAGAGTGGAGTGCCCCGAGGAAGGGATAATCAAGTTGCCAACGACCGTAGGACAGGAACCAAGGCAAGCAACACAGATGTTGGACTTTATGGTGGTAAAGGCTAGTTCAACTTACAATGCTATCATGAGGAGAACAGGGATACATGCCTTCAAATCAATCCCTTCTTCCTACCATTCAGTTATAAAGTTTCCCACCCGGAATGGGATTGGAGAAGAGAGAGGTGATCAAAAAATGGCTAGAAGTTGTTATGTAGCCTCTCTGAGGGCAGATGGAGTTGGGGGGGGGGGCAAGTTCTGCCTATTGAAGATCTGGATATCCAAGAAAATGATGAGAAAAGAGGGAAGCCAACAGAAGACTTGGTTTCCATTCCTTTAGCTCCCGAGGATCCTGAGAAAGTGACTTTCGTTGGAGCCACACTAGAGGAGCCCCTTAGAGGGAAGTTGGTGAAATTTTTGCAAGAAAATAGTGATGTGTTTACATGGTCGGCAGCTAATATGCCAGGAATAGACCCGGAACTGATTACTCAAAAGCTGAATGTGGATCCGAGTCGAAAGACGGTGAAGCAAAAGAAAAGAAGTTTTGCTCCAGAGAGGCATGAAGCTATAAAACAGGAAGTAGAGAAGCTCTTAGAGGCTGGTTTTAATGGAAAATGGAGGATATGTGTGGACTTCACTGATCTCAGTGACGCATGCCCTAAGGACTGTTTCCCGTTGCCAAGGATATATACTTTGATAGATGCCACTGCTGGACATGAGATGCTGAGCTTCATGGATGAATTTAGTGGATACAATCAGATCAAGATGCACAAGGACGACATCCCAAAGGTATCATTCATCACTGACTTTGTTGTTTATTGTTATCTTGTTATGGTATTTGGTCTCAAAAATGCATGAGCCACCTATCAAAGGTTGGTAAATAAAATTTTTAAGGATCTTATTGGCAAGACCATGGAAGTTTATGTTGATGACATGTTAGTCAAGAGTCTAGTGAAGACTGACCATATAACCCATTTGAGGGAAGCTTTCGAGGTCCTGAGGTACCACAAGATGATTTTAAATCCTACAAAGTGTGCTTTCAGAGTAGGATCTGGAAATTTTTTGGGATTGATGGTCTCCAAGAGAGGAATCGAGGCCAATCCCGATAAAATAAAGGTAATCCTGGACATGGAGCCCCCAAAAACTATCAAAGATGTTCAAAAGCTCACTGGAAGGGTTGCTGTATTGGGACGATTCATCTCAAAGTATGGAGATAAGTGCTTGTCGTTCTTCAAGTCTTTAAAAAAGGTTAAGGATTTTGTATGGAGTGAGGAAAGCCAGAATGCAGTTGAGGAATTAAAAAAATATATGGCTCAGGCCCCGTTGTTGGCCAAGCCAGCTTTGAATGAAGTCTTGTACTTGTACTTAGCCGTTTCAGAGAGTGCCTTGAGCGCTGTATTGGTTAGGGAGGAATTGAAAATCCGGAAACCAGTACACTATGTCAGCAAAATTTTGCATGGAGTTGAGTTGAATTATTCAACTATTGAGAAGTTTGCTGTAACACCCCCAAATTCGGGGTCGGGGATCCGGGTTGTCACGAGTTCCATTTCCCTTAATAACACCTAATCTTAATAAATAATCAACTACTCTGTACTGTGACCCCACAATAAACACACACACCACAAATTATAGTCTCAGAGATGAATATCCAAAAAATAATCACAAGTCATTTTATTCCACAATTATATGCCAATACACCTTAAAAGGGTTTCTGAATAAATTTACATTTCTTTGCCATTATTACAATTGATAAAGATACATAAGTCTGGTACATCAAAAGTTGAAAGCCTAGCCTATTGGTAGTTCCTACCTCAGCTACAGCAACATCAACGCCTGTAGGAAACTGCAGAACTTTCCGAATCGCTTGCGAATCGGGAGCTTGGTCCTGTTCATCTTTTCTATCTGTTGTTGTGTGATGAAAGAAGAAATCAAGGGTGAGCAGCAAACCCACCAAAATAATATGTATAATGATTAACAATATATGAGCCTTCTCATAGTACTCATGAAAGTCTTGGTCAAAAGAAATGCACCAAGTTTGATATCTTAATGCGATGAAGTCGCAAAATATTCAGTATATGTACATATATACTTTTCACAATCTTTGAAATCCTCTGACGTGTATAATATACACAGAGTTCCAGTTTATAACTGTATAAAAATATCGTTGCAAGGTGATCTCATATATCTAACCTTGTCTCAATATTTTTCCGAAAATCTTTGACACGCACAAGATAATCATTTACTAGATATAAGTTTGAAAGATGAAGTTACAAGATACTCCAATATACTTATATCTTTCCGAATACTACTTGAACTACCACCGTTCAAGTTATAATTAGTTTCAAAAGTTCATCACGTAGATGAGAATACAAGATAAGACTTGAATAGATTCAATCTTTGAAATATTATTGAATGAAATGAAGTTACGAGATACTTCATTAAGTCCCGATATATATATATATCCATATATATATCTCTCATACATTTCCTGAAAACCTCAATCATGTAAAGTATGAACAGAGTTGCAATATCCAATGAATTTTGGAAAGAAAAGAATTTTGGCATAAACCTGATATCTTGCTGATCAGGTAAAGATACCAATAAGTAACCTTTTCTACTAGTAGATGGATGAATCCCCCACCGGTCATCACCCTGGCCACATAAGGAGCTTGTGCTGGACCGCCACCCGGCCTCTTACGCGTTGATGGACTACCACCCAACCACTTACACTTTGATAGACCGTACCCCGGCCTGTCGCTTATGCCGACTCAATTAGATGGACTTACATCCCGAACGTTGGGTAAGTAATCAATTCATTTATCAAAACAACAACCTTGTTGCGAATATAAAATACACCACAGAGCCGGATCCCTTAGATTTTTGAGCGAGTATTCAAGTCCCCTTCAAAAAGGAAGATCTTAAATTTGAAAACGAGTTTTGGGATCCGCTCTAACCTTTAAAAATCATTTTGAAGACTCGAAAACACTTTAAAGAGTGTTTGGAGTAATGCTGATTTAATAAAGTAAATCAGTCCCGATATATTAGAAAATATCTGAGTATTATTAAATAATATTCCCATTAGGATAATCTCTATATAAATAACTTGAAGTAGAAGTTGTAAAACTTATACTTGAAATGAGTATTAAATAATCAAAGATATACTTATACGAAAGTACTATCTTTATTTGAATAATCAAAAATAAGTTTGATTATCGAAACATTATTCTTTAATAAAATAAAGAATATATTTCAGTAAATAATCGGAGTCATAGGTCCTCAAATGAATATTCAAATAATATTCAATAAATAATATAAAGTGAGTCATAAATCCTCAAATGAATATTCAAGTAATATTCATTAAATAATATAAAAGGAGTCATAAGTCCTCGAATGAATATTCATGTAATATTCATTAAATAAAATAAAGTTAAAGTTATCGAATAAACCTTATTCGATTAATAGTTTTGAAAACTATAACTATATATATAAAAATATATATATTATACTCGGGAACATCGACTCCCGGTTTAGAAATATGTTCACCCTTGGGTCCCCTATACTAAGGGTAAACTCAAATACCGCTTATCTCTAGCATAAGTATTATGCAACTATAAGCATTTAAACCAACAGATTGTAGACTTAGCTTTCCTTTCTTTCCGAACCTTATCCATCCTTTCCAAGGGATACCTATAACATTACTAGGTCCCCTATTTCATACTCTTTGTCCTTTCGAGTCAAATCAGCATACCTCTTATGTCCATCTTGGGTTACTACCAGCCGTCCTCTGATTAGATCTATTATATCCCTGGTCCTTTGGACTACTGCGGGTCCGAGCATCTTGCGCTCTTACAACTTCATCCTAACATAAGGGAGATCGACATTGTCTTCCCTCAAGGATCTCATAAGGCGATATCTCAATACTGACATATGATCTATTGTCATAAGAAAACTCAATCCGTGTTAAGTGATCATTCCAAATTCTTTCAAGTCTATTGCACAGAATCTCATTATAGCTTTTAGCATTAGAGCTTTTGCTTCTTAATACCCATTCTTTTCCAGTTCGTAATCGCTACTACCTTCCGTTCCTAATATTATACTGTTTATATTTTTGCTTGTTAGCGTTCTATAACCTTTTAATAACCACGTCAACCTTAGTATCATGAATGTGTTTCCATTCTGAATACCACCATAACTTTACTACTCCTTTTTCAGCTGTTTCCATTTTCCAAAATTTGATCAATCATATAAAAGTAAAGGAATTTGTTGAGAAATTACCATGATCATGAACACTTGTTCTATTACATAGTTAGTACAGAAGGTGGCCAGCCTTTAGTACTTGACAAGCAATTAAACAATAGCTGGTATCCTACTCGGCTTCTATCACACAGATAGATAGTCATTCGGCAATACCTCCCCTTCTGGAAGGGTTGTTCTTCTCAACTTACATGAAATGAAAATGAGAGAAAAGAACGAATTGAAGAGAATTTTATATATAAAAAAATATACTGCCACAAAATATCTGGCTTGAAATCTACCTCTGAACTATAGAGGTTTATCATAGGAGAACAAAACATATATGTATATAAATCAACATTAAGCATTATAGCATCGTATTTCACATGCCTAAATATTTTTGCTATTCCGTCCATCATTCTATGGACCCATGCTCTTCCTCGAGCTTATACACAATCACCTTTGAAACTCCCTCGATATCGAAAATCGAATCCGGGATCTCATTCTAGACATCATCGTTACTAGAATTCTATGCTTGCACCGCAACCTTCCTCATATAGTAATACGACTCTCTTTTCATAAGAGGGAATAAATATTCAATAGGTAGATAATCTACTTAATTAGTCTATCAATGATAACTTATACACCACCACGACCCGATTAGTGGTACTCAATCTCAACATCCATTCCAATACAACTCTCACGGTTGTAATCGACTCATTACTCACAGAATCATTGCTGCATTACTATGGTCCATCGCTGACCCACTGTAGTCATTTGTTTTCCTTGGATCTTAATAGTTAACCATACGGAGTCCATACATATCGTATCGAATTCTTCTAAGGAGGTAACATGATCACCGTTCATGATTCATGAAGAACACTCCTGAACTTGACGTATATATGACATGAAGCAGATAAAATTGCAGAAGAGTTTCAATCAAAGTAACGATAGCAGGTTAATACCATTCCTAATCATATGCCTTCAATAGAAGACTTAATTCAAAGGTTCATTTAGTCCTTTTTGAAACATGGTCCAGGCTCATTCTCAAGATAGTACCTTCTAAGATAGATAGCCCGCTCATGGCGATTACATAAATTAAACCTTTACCAAACTACTATTACGGTTGGGTATTGCACAGTCATCAGAAGGAATGTCAATCTTTCAAACCATAATACAACCTTTATGGCTTCAACCATTATCACTGTATTCCTCTGGCACGAGCGCCTGTAATTATCCTCTTACCTTTAAAGTGTCGGCCACCTCTTTGGCCTTTCCTGATAGTAAAATTTCCTTACAGTCAATGTCATTTTAACCACCTCCAAATAATTTTCTACCTCATTTCAATCACAGCTTATGTGAAGATATTTTCCTTAAAGTCTGATGAGTAAAAATAAAAAAAAAATTATCACCATTTTTTTTTCCATAAGTTATTGCCTCAGTCTTTAGAGGTTAATCACTGTCACGACTGACTTTTAATCATACTTAAAACATCTTTTTATCTTAAGTCCTAATTGCCCTGAACAATTTCGACCATTACTGGTTCGATCCATACTTTCTCGTGGTTTAACACGTGCCCCACTTGGCATCATTATAATTACGTCATATTTCCTTTATCAACATTTCTATTCTTGAGAATTTTGAATATTACCTTTCTCCTTGTAAAACCTCCAGGGTTATCCTTGAATCGTTCCTCCTGTATTCCCTAGATACAGGGCATATCGAAATACCCTTTACTAATACTAGAACCATTGTCTATATACTTCTGAAAAAAAATTCTCCACTGATTCTTAAAGGTTGTTGTTACCTTAATCCTTTCCAATTCATACTGTCAAGACTCATACTACCCCTATTAAGGGTGAAATGCCAACCTTTATGCATTCCCCTAGGATTCATTTTAAGTTACCGAGGTTCTATCCTTAATTCCACCTTTAAAAAGGTACATGCATCCTTTCATGGATAAATCAAGTAATATATCGTTGATAGATTATCTTATTTAATCATTCCCATCTCGATAGTCTATACCAAATTTCACAATAACATCCTTATTCAAAATGAGGTCAATCAATATGGCCTCCAAAAGATAACAACGGTTATCCGCTTTTCTTGCCTGATTTAGTAATGATAACAGGGATGTTCTAGAAGATATTGGTCGTGTTCAACGTGAACTTCTTCTTAATAATTCCTTATTTACTTTTGTTGTTTATCTCAACAGTCATCTCAATGTTGGGATATCTTTCATACCTGGCGTCTCCCTTTCTGGGTATCAAGCCACCAGTCTTACACTTCACATTCTTGAAGGTCACTTCCTTCATCCAATTTTCCTAATTTCTTACTTCCTTGTCTCCTCAGTCTATCCGCGTCTCATTATTTATCCTTCGAACTATCTCAAGGTTTCCTCGAATCCTCCCAACTTAAAGGGGGTACAATATATATATCTCTTATGCCTTCAACCATCAATTTAACTCATGGTGAATCACCCTCCTCCTGACGATTACATACTTTTCTATTTCTATTGCTATGAGTCTTTAAGGGACCCAACTCCCTTATCATTCCTCAAACTCTATTGCCTTTATATTCCTTTCCCCTTCAGTTTCTTTTTATTTTCCTTTCTCCTATCATTATTTCATGAACCCACTAATCATTGACTTCAAGCATCACATCGTTCTGGGATTCTTGTCATCAGAACGAATCTTGACAACTTTTACAACTTAGATTCATAATTCATCATACTCGTCTATCTTTGTTCTGGCTCCAAAGCTTTTACACTATCTCCATAACCTTGGGAAGTACTTTTCTAGAAAACAATTGACTGAACTTAAATCAGTTTATTATAATCTCTTGCTCCGTGCCTTCCTTGGCCTTTCACCAGCGGGTGGCCTCTCTCTTAGGAGGGTAAGTGACAAAAACAGTCTTTTGTGATTCGTCAATCATTTAGAATTTCAAATGATTCCTATATTTCCTTTAGTCAGGCTCTTGCCTCGACAGGGTCAGCTTGTTCCTTGGAACTCTAAGAGCTTAGCGACTTAAAGGTCATGAAAGAATTTCCTACCGCATTGTTTCCTCAAGGTGGTGGTTGGGGATAATAGTCTAAGTTCTTTTTAGACAGGTCCATGAATTGCCGTATAGGAGTACCGTCTCAGGTCTCCTTTCCTTACTCGACTTTCTGTTTCCTTAGTATGAAATGTTTCATCCTTCTCCCATACTTGGGGTTATCTTATACGTTAAAATCCTCATTTTCCACTTCATTATGTTATGGGTTTCTTCTATCTTGATGGCGTCCTCCCTGACTATCACATTCAGGGTTTGCCCTAAATCTTATTCCTTGAACTATGACTTTCATCTAAGATCTCATCTTTAAGCTCTTGAACATTTGGAACCCAAATTCTATAGAAATACCTCATTATTCCCTTATCATCTTTCTCGATATTAATCTCATATCTATTTGTTGGCTCTCTGCCTTCATTCATCACTTTTTCTGGCACAATATGTTCTTTTCCAATAATTCGGTCTGTATTGCAATCTCAAACAGCTTTTCGGTACCGGCTCCGGTTACCTTCACTTCTATTTCCATTTTCTCAAAATCTCTTATAAACTCTCCCAAAGACATTATTATCTTGAGTCTCTCCTTTTTACTAAGAGCATCAGCCACCACATTGGCTTTCCCCGAATGATAAAGAATCTCCCAATCATAATTCTTGATTAGCTCTAACCGCCTTCTCTGATGTATGTTGAGTTCTCTCTGCGTGAAAATGCACTAGAGCACTTATGTCTTGTGTAAATCTCGCACTTCTCTCCATACAAGTAGTGCCTCCAATATTTAGGGCAAAACTATTGCCACTAGCCCAAGCTTATGGGTGGGGATATCGAATTTTATATTCCCTTAATTGTCTTGACGCGTACGCGATTACCTTGCTGTGCTGTACAAGAAGCACCCTAATTCCTTATGCGAAGCATCACAACACTTCACAAAATCTCATTTTCCATCCGACAACGCCAACATAGGGAACGTCACCAACCTTTGCTTCGGTTCTTAAAAGTTGTTCTCGCATTTTTCTGTCCATTCAAACTTCTCAGTCTTACGAGTAAGCCGCGTTAAAGGGGCTACTATCTTTACAAACTTGAACGAACCTCCGGTAATGACCGGCCAATCCTACCTCTGGTAGTTTCCCTAACCATGGTCATCAATTCCTCAGTGGTCCTTTATTCATTCTTGTGAGGATCCTTCACAGGATCCTTCTCAGCGATAATCCCTTCTAGGACAACATCCTCAACCGCTACATCCTCAATATGAACATCATCCGGTCCCGTGTTAGGACGCTCTATCGGATCCACAATCTGATCTCCAATAACTAATAAAACATCATCGCGTTGTTGCTCCTCAACCTCAGGGTTCGGAGTCCCGCTAACATATACGATAACGAACTACGCTTCTATCACGATATTTATAAGGGTTCCCATAAGGGTTTTAACTGTCAGTACTACGTTAGGTAGCCCGACTATGAACTTGGCAAGAGTTCTTATTATCTTAGTGAACTTATTATCTTAACGTCACATCATCTCTGAGGTTTATAACGCTTGGCTCTGATACCATTTCTGTAACACCCCCAAATCCGGGGTCGGGGATCCGGGTTGTCATGAGTTCCATTTCCCTTAATAACACCCAATCTTAATTAATAATCAACTATTATGTACTGTGACCCCACAATAAACACACACACCATAAGTTATAGTCTCAGAGATGAATATCCAATAAATAATCATAAGTCGTTTTATTCCACAATTATATGCCAATACACCTTAAAAGGGTTTCTGAATAAATTTACATTTCTTTGCCATTATTATAATTGATAAAGATACATAAGTCTGATAAATCAAAAGTTGAAAGCCTAGCCTATTGGTAGTTCCTACCTCAGCTACAGCGACATCAACGCCTATAGGAAACTGCGGAACGTTTCCTAATCGCTTGCGAATTGGGAGCTTGGTCCTGTTCATCTTTTCTATCTGTTGTTGTGTGATGAAAGAAGAAAGCAAGGGTGAGCAGCAAGC
Source organism: Apium graveolens (assembly GCF_009905375.1). NCBI lineage: Eukaryota > Viridiplantae > Streptophyta > Magnoliopsida > Apiales > Apiaceae > Apium > Apium graveolens. The sequence continues at coordinate 118,593,082 of NC_133649.1, forward strand.
CCACCAAAATAATATGTATAATGATTAACAATATATGAGCCTTCTCATAGTACTCATGAAAGTCTTGGTCAAAAGAAATGAACCAAGTTTGATATCTTAATGCGATGAAGTCGCAAAATATTCAGTATATGTACATATATACTTTTCACAATCTTTGAAATCCTCTGACGTGTATAATATACACAGAGTTCCAGTTTATAACTGTATAAAAATATCGTTGCAAGGTGATCTCATATATCTAACCTTGTCTCAACGTTTTTCCGATAATCTTTGACACGCACAAGATAATCATTTACTAAATATAAGTTTAAAAGATGAAGTTACAAGATACTCCAATATACTTATATCTTTCCGAATACTACTTGAACTACCACCGTTCAAGTTATAATTAGTTTCAAAAGTTCATCACGTAGATGAGAATACAAGATAAGACTTGAATAGATTCAATCTTTGAAATATTATTAAATGAAATGAAGTTACGAGATACTTCATTAAGTCCCGATATATATATATATATCCATATATATATATATATCCATATATATATATATATATATATCTCATACATTTCCTGAAAACCTCTGTCATGTAAAGTATGAACAGAGTTGCAATATCCAATGAATTTTGGAAAGAAAAGAATTTTGGCATAAACCTGATATCTTGCTGATCAGGCAAAGATACCAATAAGTAACCTTTTCTACTAGTAGATGGATGAATCCCCCACCGGTCATCACCCTGGCCACATAAGGACCTTGTGCTGGACCGTCACCCGGCCTCTTACGCGTTGATGGACTGCCACCCAGCCACTTACACTTTGATAGACCGTACCCCGGCCTGTCGCTTATGCCGACTCAATTAGATGGACTTACTTCCTGAACGTTGGGTAAGTGATCAATTCATTTATCAAAACAGCAACCTTGTTGCGAATATAAAATACACCACAGAGCCGGATCCCTTATATTTTTGAGCGAGTATTCAAGTCCCCTTCAAATAGGAAGATCTTAAATTTGAAAATGAGTTTTGGGATCCGCTCTAACCTTTAAAAATCATTTTGAAGACTCGAAAACACTTTAAAGAGTGTTTGGAGTAATGCTGATTTAATAAAGTAAATCAGTCCCGATATATTAGAAAATATCTGAATATTATTAAATAATATTTCCATTAGGATAATCTCAATATAAATAACTTGAAGTAGAAGTTGTAAAACTTATACTTGAAATGAGTATTAAATAACCAAAGATATACTTATACGAAAGTACTATCTTTATTTGAATAATCAAAAATAAGTTTGATTATCGAAACATTATTCTTTAATAAAATAAAGAATATATTACAGTAAATAATCGGAGTCATAGGTCCTCAAATGAATATTCAAATAATATTAAATAAATAATATAAAGTGAGTCATAAATCCTCGAATGAATATTCAAGTAATATTCATATCTATAACCATATATATAAAAATATATATATTATACTCGGGAACATCGACTCCCGGTTTAGAAATATGTTCACCCTTGGGTCCCCTATACTAAGGGTAAACTCAAATACCGCTTATCTCTAGCATAGGTATTATGCAACTATAAGCATTTGAACCAACAGATATATAAATAAAGAATACGAAACAGGCATGCATATATACCATATCACATGCTCCAATATATCGCAAGAATTTGCTAATAACAAATATGCATTTATCAAAAGATCATGCATATACACATATACATCACAACAACAGTTTATGCGGGTAGAAAACTTGCTTGAGTGACTGGGGGTAATAAAAGGCCTGGGACGAGTCTGGAAACCTATAAACAACATATAAGTCGCAATTAAACCAAAGTCGCTTATGAATCTATATTGTAACCACTCTAGACTCTAATGCTCGCTTTGCGCTTAACGCTTCACTTAAGTCGCTCGAGTACCCTCGGCTCCACCATTTTTAATAAATTAACCATTAAGGGTTTTAAGGCGATTCTTTCGCGAGTACCTTACCAACTGCCTAATCCACTTTACATAATTGTTTCTTACCCCAATTAGTCCTTTAAGGTCTTTAACCTATGTTTCAAAGTAAGGCGAGGGGAAATGTTTCGTTCGCGAAACGTCGTTACTTAAAACGGCCGTTTCTCCTAAACCGTACATCGGAATCAAACGAACCACATATCAAAACGAAGCTCGTAACATGAACTATCTAAACATTGCAATGGCCAAAACCTAGCAGGGAGTTCTAGGGTCCTAATGTTATGAACAAAAACAGCCTAAAGTAAACCGGACATTACGACGGCTATGTTTACGCGATTTCCCAAATTTAAACCATTCCAAAACAACCACCAATCAATCCCAATTCATTCATACAACCAACATCCCTCCAAAACACACTAAAACAGTCCCAAAACCTCAAGTTCTTCCAATTTATGTTATTCTCATCATGAATTTAAACTATACTTAATTCCTTTAACAAATCAACAAGATTCAACATTCATTTCACTACCACTCCAACCGAAACTCTAAACAAACAAGCTTCATGCTTTACATATACTATATCAATCATAACCATTACTAAATACTCAAAACTAAAGCTAGGGTTTGGAGTTTATACCTTCTTGAAGCTTCTTAACACAACACAAGAGCTTTGAATGCCTAAAGAACCTTGATCCTTGCTTGTATAACCTTAAACTTTCATAAAATTCAAGAAAACTAAAGTTATTTTTTTGAAAGTTACTATTCACCATCTTCTTCCTTGAATTATTGGAAGAGATTGTGAAGAAAAATTTGAAGCTTAAACTCATGGGATAGCTATATCTATGCATAAGGAGTACTAGATAATTAACTTACCAATTAAGGAAGCTTCGAACTTGAATTTTGAAATTCTTCTTCTTGAAAATGGGGAAAAGCCGAGAGCAAGCTTGGAAGAAAGAGAGATTTTTGTGTTTTTGCTTTGATTTGTTTTTTGTTGGTTGTTTTTGTTTAGATTTTGGTTAATTACCTTAATAACCTTGAACTTTGTGAGGTTATCATTCATCCACACCTCCTTCCCTCCTATGTCATGCTTATGTCATGCTTATGATGTCATCATCCCTTACTTGCCCTCTTCTTATTGGTTGGATGACCTCATCATCCCTAACCTCCTTGATTAACTTCCTAATTGTTTGCCTAATGACCGCTGATCTGTTATACGGTTCGCTTAACTTTCGTTTTCGTTTATCGTTTGAGGGATCATACCCGGGATCTTATTACTGGGGTTTCCTTAACCTCTCTCAATACATTATAATCCTTTTATGATCCTCTCTTAAAATCCATTAATTTAAATCCTTTTTATCCTATTACCTTATACTCAATTCTTTCCGTATCTAGTGGATTTCCGGGAAAAATCAAAGTGTTCTGATTTGGATTCTGACGATCTTTACATACACTTATATCCCATATAAAGTACTAATAAGATCTCAGAATAACAATAGAAGAACCCCTACATAGTGTGGCATGAAAAGTTTTCTCATTCAGCATAATCTGCAAAATCACTATTCATAAGGGTTTCAAAAATTCCAAAATTTGGGGTTATTACATTTGCTTTAGCCTTGGTGATGGCTTCAAGAAAGTTACGTCCTTACTTTCAGGCTCATCAAATTGAGGTGCTAACAAATCAGCCCCTGAGAAATATCATTCATAGTCCCAAGGCTAGTGGGAGGTTGATCAAGTGGGCAATAGAGCTGGGAGAATTTGACATCAACTATAAGCCACGAACGACAATAAAAGCCCAGGAATTGGATGACTTCGTGGTGGAATGTACCATACCCAACCAAGAAGTCGGGGGGAGGAAGATACCATACCTTAAGACAAGGAAGTTGATAAGGGGGACAAAGAAAAGGATGATAAGGAGAAGGAATATTGGTTCTCTATTTTGATGGAGCATCAAAAACAAATTCAAGTGGAGCAGGTTTGGTTTTACAAAGCCCCGATGGGTTCTTAATTGAATATGCTATGAAGTTAGACTTCCCGACCATAAATAATGAGGTGGAATATGAAGCTCTGATAGCTGGCCTTGGCTTAGCAGGGACACTTAGAGTCAAGAACTTAAAGGTCTGTGGAGACTCGAAGCGGGTCATATCCCAGGTAAGGGAGAGTTTGAGGCAAGGGATGGTACGATGGCTAAGTATGTCCGCCTAGTAAGGGCTATGATGACCCAATTCGATGAATGCCATGTTGAGCACATTCCAAGGGAGGAAAATGCTAAGGCAGATGCATTATTAAAATTTGCTTCATCTGAGATAGAGGAAAGTTCATGAAGTGTATACTTCCGCGTTTTGAAGACACAGAGCATTGATGTTAAGCTTGTAGCTCCTATAGGTCTGGGGACATCATGGATAGATCCCATTAAGACCCATATTCAAACCGGTTGGTTGCCAAATGATGCTACTGAAGCACAAAAGTTGGCTGTTCGAGCACTAAGATACTCCTTGATTGATGGGATTCTGTATAAAAGATCTTATGTGGTTCCTTACTTAAGATGTCACAGGCCCGATGAAGCACGCTTGGCTCTTGAATAAGTGCATGAAGGTATCTGTGGACAACACTTGGGGAAGAACACTAGCTCGTAAGATAACCCGATTAGGCTTTTATTGGCCAGAAATGATGGCTGATGCCAAAGAGTATGTGAAGAAGTGCGACCTCTATCAGAAGCATGCACCTGTCGTTAGACAACCCCCCGAGATGCTGACCTCCATAAACTCACCCATCCCCTTTGCTATGTGGGGAATGGATATACTTGGGCCTTTCCCATGGCCACGACACAAAGGAAATTCCTGATTGTAGCCATTGATTATTTTACCAAAGAATATGTGAAGAAGTGTGATCGCAGTCAGAAGCATGCACCAGTTGTTAGACAACCCCCCGAGATGCTGACCTCTATCAACTCACCTATTCCCTTTGCTATGTGGGGGATGGATATTCTAGGGCCTTTTCCTATGGCCATGGCACAAAGGAAGTTTCTGATTGTAGCCATTGATTATTTCACCAAGTGGATCGAAGCCAAACCCTTGGCCAAAATCACAACTAAGCAGGTTGCACAATTCCTGTGAGAAAATATCATATGCTGGTATGGAATTCCCCGCATCCTAGTCACTGACAATGGAACACAGTTCAACAATAAGGAATTCAAGAAGTATTGTGAAGCGAATGAAATTGAATTACGATTCACCTCTGTGGCTCACCCGCAAGACAATGGGCAAGCGGAAGTGGTGAATCGAATAATCCTAGATGGACTAAAGAAAAGGATCGAGAAGTCGAGAAATAACTGGGTGGATGAAATACTCCCAATACTATGGGCCTATAGGACTACCTGTAGAGTCACGACTGGAGCAACTCCCTTCATATTAGCATATGGGGCAGAAGCGGTTGTTCCTGTAGAAATATCACATTCCTCTCCCAGGATTCAAGCTTTCGATGCTGAGGAAAATGAGGAAGGGAAAAGGTTAGCCCTGGATCTAATCGACGAAGTACGAGATGAGGCACATGCGAAGATAGTGGAATATCAGAAAAAGGCTTCATTCTACTACAACCTAAGGGTTAAGGAAAAGTTCTTCAAACAGGGTGACTTAGTCTTGAGGAAGGTGGAAGCTTCTGGTGTAGGGCAGAAAGGGAAACTGGCCCCAAATTGGGAAAGGCCATACAAGGTCAAGAGTGTTCAGGGTAGAGGAACCTACAAGCTTGAGACTATGGATGGTTTTGAAGTCCCGAGAACTTGGCATGCACAGAACATGAAGATTTACTATGTGTGAAGTGGCTGAGCACGATTTTCACTTGTCAGGATGACAAGTAGGTTAAAAAGCACCTTGAAGCTTTGCTTGCTTAGGATTTACATGTTTTATCTTATTTTGAGGTTTATTAAGACTTGTGTAAGGGATGAATCCAAACAATTTGTGAAATTCAGAAAATTTTCAAAATATGTTTGAATTCCAGTAACAAGATAAGTAAACTAAGTGCATGAGATGAAAACATAAAGTTCGATGAATAAAACAAGTTCAAATAAATAATACAAAGTCTGATAAGATAAGTCTCAAAGACAATATAAAATAAATAAGCCACGTAGGGCTAGAAAAGCTCTAAGGAGCAGAGGTGCCCTCAGCATCCATATCATCATCTCCTCCGCTCTTGCTGGAAGTCTCAGTCGTCCCGGAGGAGGAAGAGCTATCATCCGCAGCAGGCCTGGAAGACGACTCGGGAGGAGGAAGAAGCGGATCCTGAGGGATACGATCCGAGATAACCACTCGGGTATGAAACCTCTGCAGTAAAGCCTCGTCATCAGGGCAGACATAGTCCGCCGGGTTAATATTAGGACATGCCTCGTTCACGGTCCCAAGGGTCATGTCCCAGCAAGTCCTAAAAAACCCGGGGAACACTGAATCATCCCTCACCCTCATGGACTGGGTAAACTCCTCCGAGTCCAAGTAGTTGTCAATCACCTTGCCCTTCTCGGCCCTAAGGACAACCTGCTCAACATTGGACTCTCCAAGCTCCTAAAGGCGCCCGTAGCAATAGAGACAGGAGCAGCAGCAGTGATAGGGGCACTGTGAGCTTTAGCTCTCTCAGCTGGAACCTCCACCATGAGCTCCTTGTGCTTCCGTAGGAAGCTAGGCTCCGTAGCCTTTCCTCGAGTATCCAGACCCGCAAGACGAGCCTTCTTCATCCTTGCAGTCTCCTCAACAAGAGGCACATTATCCTCGTTGATTTCCTTAGCAGCTGCAAAACAAGAGAAAAAACAAAATAGTTGGTGTCAATAATGCATGAAAGAAAGTAAAAACGAGAAGGGAAGAAAAATACCCTGTTGAGAAACAGAGGATAGCCCCACGTGGATGTGGGAGAAATCCTCTAAAAGAGTCCAGCTGATAGTGGCACCATCATCCCGAGTAGGCTCATCATAAATGATAGTTTCCTCAGGGGTTAGGTGAATGGATTTGAGGCTACCATCACTAACCTTCCCGAAGGAAAATCTGAAGAGGGTGCCCCAGTCACCATTCTCCCACCTTAACCCGACAAAACTATTCCTCCAATTTTGGTTAATGGATTTGAGGCTACCATCACTGTTAAAAATATGTTTACACTTGGGCCTTTGTTTAATGTAGACCCAACCACAAATACTCGAAAAACTGTTATAACATTGGAAAATCTTCCTAAAAACAACTATAGATAAAGGAAAACCTCCCCTAAGATAACAAACCATGAAGCATAAAATATTCCTCCAGGCGTTTGGAGGAAGCTGACAGGGGTTAATTTGCAAATCAGCTAGGAGGTGAGGAATGAAGGGATGAAAAGGAAACCTAAGCCCAGCATCAAGGGCATCTGTGTAAACAAAAAGAGTATCGGGTTTCCAGTGGCAAGTACGGTCACCACAAGAAACTGGAACTAGCCTAATGGGAGGACGAACATTATAACGTGCGTTTAACTTATCGTAATCTATATTGTGCCATGTGTTACAGTGATTTAAAGAGTCAAGATGTGCAGTTGAGGGATATTCGTCCCGCTAGTATTAATCATATCTAACAAAGACATGTAAGAAGAGCGGATTTCAACATCCTTACCTCGTTTCGAAGCTGAGGCAATCTTGGCCGCTCTCTCAGCACCTTTGTCTGCCATTAATGGAGAGTAAGGAAGACTTGAAAACTTTCAAAGAAGGCCAGAAAATCCCTAGAGAGGGAGGAGTTTTGAAGGCTGGAGAGAAGAAAGTAGAGAATGTTTTGAGAGGAAATGAGGAGTGGAATGAGAAGTGTGGAGAATCACACCCCCTACTCTTATATAGGCACAAAAATGGGCTAGTTGGGCCTAGAATAACTTATTTGGGCCCAAGAAAAGAATATTCTGGAAGGATCCAGAAATAAAATCTAAGTTAAATAGATATTTTTGAAAATTCTGGAAGAATCCAGAAAGAACCCTAGAAATTCTAGATAATTCTGGAAATTGGGCTTAAGAATGGAGGCCCAACCCAAATCTTATTGGGCCTGGGAATAAATTAAGCCCAGATAAGGGCTCAAATATTCAAATCAAAGCCCTGTATCAGGGTCCAAAACTTGGAAGAAAATAAATGGATATTATCTTCAAAAGTCAGGAAAAACCAGGGGCCCAGTTAACAAGCCTGTAGAAAATGGGCCTAAGGAAAAAGCCCAAATGTTTGAAAGGCCCATCAAAAGGTCCAAGTTAGAAAATATAGAACCAAGTCTTATTGGGCCTTGAAATAATAAAAAGCCTAGTTAAGGGATGGCCCAAAAGAAAAAAACATATAAAAATCCTGATCCCATTCGATCAGAATTCTAATTAAATTTCTAGTCGAAAGGATGAGGTCAAAAATGCCTTCGACCAGGGAATGAAGGAGGCTTAAATCGACCAGAAATAGGCCCAATTCGACCAGAATCTCAATTTAATTCCTGGTCGAAATGTTTGAGGTCAAAAGAGCTTTGACTAGGACAAAACGAGGGTTTAATTCGGTCAAAAAATGGATCATGACCGAAAGAGAAAAATCCTGGTCGAAAAGGGTATTAAAAAAATGATGGGGGTGAAAATCCTGGCCGAAATTTGACCAGGATTCCTGCTCGAACTGGTCTTGCTCGAAAGAGCTTCGACCAGGGCACCCAGGATGGTAATTCGACCAGGATCCTGGTCGAACAGAGTTCCTGGTCGAACCAGTTATAAAAAAAAGGAGAAAGGAAGAAAGAAAAGGAAAAGAAAAAAAAGAGAAAGAAAAATTCCAGAAAAATTCAAAAATTAAGGAAAATCCTTGAAATTTTTCTGAAAATTATGAATATTTTTGGAAAATTAAGAATAAATCTTGAAATTAAGGATACATATCTGAAAATTAAGGAAGATTCCCAGAAATTAAGGGAAAATTCCTAAAAATTATGGAAAATTCCCAGAATTAAGGGAGAATTCCTGAAAATTAAAGAAAATTTCTGAAAAAATAAGGTATAATATCCAGAAATTATGAAAAATTACTGGAAATTCCAGAAAATAAAGGGAAAATTCCAGGAAATTAGGAAATAATCCCTAGAGTCATGTACAAAGGAAAATCGTTGAAAATGTGTAGGTCACTCCACACTTTACGCAAAAATGATACCCTGTAAGGGAAACAATGGACTTAACTCTTGCGAAATCTTATTCCCAAGAGTTGGGGGTAAATGATAGGGAATAAATAAATACTGATTACGTAATTAATACTGTATTAATTATACATGATTTGGGCTACAAGGCACAATAAGAAGATGTATGACATTCAGACCAAAAAAGTTAACACATTGATCAGGCCTGATGGACCAGATCAAGCCTGATGGAACAATGAAGGCCCACAACCCTGAATATTAATTAATTTTATAATTAATTAAATAAGGGAGAAAACAGCTGTCAATATGAGTCCTAATAGGGACTTGAATCCTTGTAGATCAGCTTTCAAGGGATCTAATTGAACAAGGAATCAACTTCCTACTTCGTAGGACTCCAAAGTCCGTTCTAACTCTGAGACTTTCCCCTCAAGTCTCCTAAATCAAGTCCAATTCAAGGACTCCCAACATCTATATAAGGGGCCTCACCCCACAAATCAGAACTACATTTTTTGACTTGATCCTTGACATACAGCAAGGTACGTAGGCATCTTGTAAGGCAGATCGAGTCACGAAACACAAGAGTAGTCAAATCGAGCCTCGAAGCTCACGTTTCCTAATAATAACACAGCAATTAGTATACCTTAGTTTTTGATCCACAACATAAGTATATCTTTTGTTATTTATTTTTCATTTCAAGTATGAGTTTTCAAACTTCTAATTCAATTATTTTTATAAAGATTATCCTTATGGGATTATTATTTAAATAAAAATATTCAGATATTTTCTAACATATCGGGAATGATTTATTTTATTAAATCATCATTACTCTAAATATTATTCAAAATGTTTTCGAGTCTTCAAAATGATTTTAAAAGTTAGAGCGGATCCCAAAACTCATTTTTAGATTTAAGATCTTCCTTTCGAAGGGGATTTAAATACTCGCTCAAAACCTAAGGGATCCGGCTGCATGGTGTATTTTTGGAACAACGAAGTTGCTAACTTGATAAAAGAGTTTCATTACTTGCCCAATATTCGGGAAGTAAGCCCAATCGAAATGCGTCGGCATAAGCAACATGGGATCAGTGGTGGTCCATTAAAGTGTAAGTGGATCAGTGGGAGTCCATCAATGCATAAGTGGTTGAGTGGTAGTCCAACATAAGGTCCTAATGTGGCCAGGGTGATGACCAGTCGGGGATTCATCCATCTACTAGTAGAAAAGGTGACTTAATTGGTATATTTGCCTGATCAGCAAGATATCAGGTTTATGCCAAAGTTTCTTCTTTCCAAAATTCTTGGGAATGACAACTCTGCTTATACCTTTCATAGTAGAAGAGTGTATGAGATGTATATATATAGAGGTGTATATATATCGGGACTAGTGAAGTATCTCGTAACTTCATTCTTTCAACTGATATTTCAAAGATTGAATCTATTCAAGTCTTATGTTGAAGTCTCATCTACGTGATGAATTTTTGAAAACTTATTATACTTTGAACAATAATAGTTTAAGTAGTTTTCTAAAATGATACAAGTATAGTGAAGTATTTGGTAACTTCATCTCCCTTTAAGCTTATATCCAGTAAGTAATTATCTTACACTTGATAAAGATTCCAGTAAGTTATCTATTTAGATACTTGCATTATTGATTAAACTATATATTATTTTGCGAGCTGTAATGCTCACTCTTGCTTCATTTCTTTATCACACAACAACATTTAGGAAGGATGGCCAGACTCAAGCAGACCCAGCGCAAGAGCGTGGGAAGCATCCCGCGTCTTTCCGTTGATATCATAGCTGATATAACTGCAGAGGTAGATGTATCTGTAGACTAGGCATTCTACTTTTGGGAATCAATTATGTATAATTATAACTTGTGACGGATAATGGCAATTAACTGTTAACTTATTAAGTAGTCATTTTGGGTTGTAATAACTTTTAATTTATTGATTCAAGGACTTGTACTTATTTCAATTTCATCTCTGAGACTATAACGTGTTGTGGTGTGTGTTATTGTGGGGTCACGGCATGAGGTTATTTATTTTTATTGAGTTAAGTGATAATTATGGAAAGAAAGACCGTGACGACCCGGATTCCCGACCCCGGATCTGGGGGTGTTACAGAAATGGTATAAGAACAGAGCGTTATAAACCTCAGAGATGATGCGACGATATAATAATAAACTCACAAAGATAATAAGAACTCTTGCCAAGTTCATGGTCGGACTACTTAAAGTAACGCTGACAGTTAAAACCCTTACGGGAATTTTTATAAGTATCATGATAGTAACTTAGCTCGTTTATTGTGTAGGCGCATGAGATAGAGGACCCAGAAATGTTCGAGCGTGAGCATGATGAGGCACTGCTAGATGCCGAGGATCAAGAGGAGACCGAGGAGGACTCCTCCGAGGAGTCAGAGACAGAGGTTATTGCTATTTCAGATGAGGAGGACCCGGATGAGGTCCCAGTAGCTGAGGAGCATGCCAGAGCTATCGTGGAGTATACTGGTACCCCCTACCCTTACTCCCAGTGGTCAGAGCTCCTACCTCTCCACCACTATCTTGGAGCCCCTATGATGACAGCTTTGAGACCCATACTCCCGAGCCCAGGCAGACCGAGGAGGCATCCCCAGCGGATCCGGATTCACCACCTCTTAACCCTGCCCATAGGCAGTCTTTGTTAGCTCACGGCTATGTTTAGGATGTTCTGAGGACTCGAGTAGATGTTGCTGAGGCCCAGCTGGATGAGGCCAGGAGAGAGTTAGATGCAGAGAGAGTTAGATACAGCGAGAGCTGGTAGGCGTGCACGAGCTCATGATGCTAGAGCTACCATACCCCGATCTCTGAGGAGAGAGTTGAATGGGATAGAGCTTATGGCTCGTGCGACACTCCGATCACTTTATAGAGACATACATGGTAGGATGTCCAGGAGGCAGGCTGATTACATTTTCCGTCGTGCGATGGAGAGAGTGTGGGAGTTGACCCGCTCTGGTGATTGATTCAGGACCAGTGATGTGGTAGTCTAGTCGTCTAGCTAGTCGAGGCCATAGTAAGAGCCAGCTTTCCGGGATAGGTGACTTGTATATAGTATCCCTTTCTCTGACTAGACAGATAGACTCATGTATTTCACTTTTGGGCAGATGACTGTAGCACTATTGTACTTTTGACCAGATCGAACTATGTATTTCTCGCATTATATATATATTTGTTTCCTTTCAGTTCAGTTCCTTAGTGACGAGATCTCTGTTTTATCTTTATTATTACTGCACTTCTTGTGATTAGAACTGTTATAATATAATAGAATTGCGAGATACGTTCTCCCTATTATAGAAACTGTGCAAGGCACAATCTTATGTATGATTGTGACCTAATGTTGAATTTTCCAAAATTTATCAGTATCATGCCGCCAAGAAGGATTGGAACTAGGGCAAACCCGGGATTTGAGGACCATGGAAGCCATAACCAGGATGGTAGGAACCAAGAACACAGTTGTAATAACCCCAATTTTTGGGAAATTTTTAAACCCTTATGAATAGTGTTTTTGCTGAATGAGAAAACTTTTCATGCCACACTATGTAGGGGTTCTGATATGGATATTCTGAGATTTTATTAGTACTTTATATGGGATATAAGTGTATGTAAAGATCGTCAGAATCCAAATCCGAACACTTTGATTTTTCCCGGAAATCCAATAGATACGGAAAGAATTGAGTATAAGGTAACAGGATAAAAAGGATTTAAATTAAAGGATTATAATAGAGGATCATAAAAAGGAATATAATGTATTGAGAAAGGTTAAGGGAACCTAAGTAATAAGATCCCGGGTATGATCCTTCAAACGATAAACGAGAACGAAAGTTAAGCGAACCGTATAACAGATCAGCGGTCATTAGGCAAACAATTAGGAAGTTAATCAAAGGGATTAGAGAGGATGATGTCACCAACCAATGAGAAGGGGACAAAGAGGGAAGGATGACATCACCACATGACATAGGCATGACATGGGAAGGAAGGAGGTGTGGTTGAATGAGAACCACACAAATTCAAGGGCAACAAGGTAATTGACTAAATCAAACACAAAACCAATCAACCAAGCCAAGCAAATCACTTTCATCAAAATCAAAAAAAAAAGAACCAAGGCATTGTTCATCTTTTGCTCTCGGCTTTTTAGCTTTTTAAAGGGCAAGAATTTCAAAATCAAAGATCCAAGCTTCCTAAATTGGTAAGATAATTCCCTAATCATCTTCATGCTTAGTTAGGGCTATTCATGAGTTTAAGTCATTAATTCCTTCTCAATCTTCTTCATTTAATCAAAGAAGAAGACAATAAATAGTGTTTTCAAGTTTTTAACTTGAAATTTTTCTTGTTTTCCTTGAAGATCCAAGCATTCCTAAGACTTCTCAAAGCTTCTTAAGGCTTCCTAGCTCCTCCCACCACTTCAAGGAAGGTATACCATCTCCAAACCCTAGATTCCTATGTATTATAAGATGATTTTGATTAGTAGGGTGATATTGTAGGTTGTTGTTGTGATTAGAGTTTGGGATTTGAAATGGTAGTGAAATGGAATGGTAAATGTTGTTGTTTTGATTAAAAGAACTTAAGTATGATTAAAGTTAAGCTTAGGCATAAGTATGAATGTTAAAATTGAATTGGTTGGGGTTGTTATGATGTGATAAGGATGGATGTTGGTTGTATGTTGGATTTGAGGTTGAATTGGGTTGGTTTTGAATGGTTTAAAATTGGGAAATCGCGTAAACATAGCCGTCGTAACGTCCGATTTTCTTTAGACTGTTTTTATGCATAACATTAGGACCCGAGAACCCCCTGCTAGATTATGACCACTGCCATGTTTAGATAGCTCATGTTACAAGCTTCGTTTTGATATGTAGTTCGTTCGATTCCGATGCACGGTTTAGGAGAAACGACCGTTTCAAGTAACGGCGTTTCGCGAACGAAACTTTTCCCCTCGCCTTACTTTGAAACATAGGTTAAAGACCAAAAAGGGTTAATTAATGTATGAAACATTTATGGTAAGTGTGTTAGGCAGTTGGTAAGACACTCGCGAAGGAATCGCCTTAAAACTCGTAAAGGTTAAATTATTAAAAATGGTGGAGCCGAGGGTACTCAAGTGACTTAAGAGAACCAGCGAGCGCAAAACAAGCGTTAGAGTCTAAGTTAGTTAAAGTATAGATTTACGAGTGACTTTGGTTTAATTCCAACTTACTTGTTGTTTATAGGTTACCAGACTCGTCCCGAGCCATTCGTAACCCCCAGTCGCTCAGGCAAGTTTTCTACCCGTTATAACTGTTGTTGTGATGAATATATGTATTTGCATTATCTTGAGATAGATGCATGTTGGTTAATTAGCAAATGTTGCAATATATTGAAGCATGCTGCTATGGTATATATATATGCATGCCTGTTTCGTATTCTTTCCATATATATCTGTTGATTCAGTTGATAATACCTATGCTAGAGGATAGCGGTAATTTGCATATACCCTTAGTATAGGGACCCAAAGGTGAAAATATTTTCTAAAACCGGGAGTCGAGGATCCCGAGTAGATTTTGTATATATGGATATAAATATATATATATACTTATATATATATATGATCATAGTTTTCAAAACTATTAATCGAATAAGGTTTATTCGATAACTTTAACTTTATTTATTATTGAATATTATTTCGAATATTATTCGTAGGCTTATGACTCTTTCATATTATTTTTTGAATATTATTTGAATATTCATTCGAGGGCTTATGACTCTTTCATATAATTTATTGAATATTATTTGAGTATTCATTTGAGGATCTATGACTCCGATTATTTGCTGAGATATATTCTTTATTTTATTAAAGAATAAGGTGTCAATAATCAAACTTATTTTCGAGTATTCAAATAAAGATATTACTTTCATATAAGTATATCTTTGGTTATTTAATACTCGTTTCAAGTATAAGTTTTAATACTTCTACTTCAATTATTTTTATAAAGATTATTCTCTATGGGAATATTATTTAAATAATAATATTCAGCCATTTTCTAAATATTCTGGGGACTGATTTACTTCATTAAATCAGCTTTACTCCAAACACTCTTTAAAGTGTTTTCGAGTCTTCAAAATGATTTTTAAAAGTTAGAGCGGATCCCAAAACTCATTTTTATATTTAAGATCTTCCTTTTTAAGGGGATTTAAATACTCTCTCAAAACCTGAGGGATCCGGCTCTGTGGTGTATTTTATATTCGCAACACGGTTGCAGTTTTGGGTAAATGAATTGATTACTTACCCAACGTTCGGGAAGTAAGTCCATCTATTGAGTCAGCATAAGCAACATGGGCTCAGTGGGCGTCCATGATAGTGTAAGTGGCTCAGTGAGAGTCCATCAAATGCATAAGTGGCTGAGTGGCAGTCCAGCATAAGGTCCTATTGAGACTAGGGTGATGACCAGTGGGGAATTCGTCCATCTACTAGTAGAAAAGGTTACTTATGGGTATCTTTGCCTGATCGGCAAGATATCTGGTTTATGCCAAAATTCTTTTCCTTTCCAAACTTATTGGATATTGCAATTCTGTTCATACTTTACATGACAGAGGTTTTCAGGAAATGTTTAAAGGAAGATGTATATGTGGATATATATATATATATATATATCAGAACTTAATGAAGTATGTCATAACTTCATTTCCTTTAATAATATTTTAAAGATTTAATCTATTCAAATCTTGTCTTGTAGTCTCATCTATGTGATGAACTGTTGAAAGCTCATTATACTTTGAACAATGGTAGTTCAAGTAGCTTTATAAATGATATAAGTGTAGTGAAGTATTTGGTAACTTCATCTTTTAAACTTATATCTAATTAATAATTGTCTTATGAATGACAAAGATTTTCAGAAAAACGTTGAGACAAGGTTAGATATATGAGATCACCTTGCAACGATATTTTTTATACAGTTATACACTGGGACTTTGTGTATATTATGCATGGAAGAGGACTTCCAATATTTTGAAAAGTATATATGTATATATATATATACTGAATATTTTGTGACTTCATCGCATTAAGATATCAACTTGGTTCATTTCTTTTGACCAAGACTTTCATGAGTATTATGAGTAGGCTCATATATTGTTAATCATTATACATATTATTTTGGTGGGCTTGCTGCTCACCCTTGCTTTCTTCTTTCATCACACAACATCAGATAGATAAGATGAACAGGACCAAGCTCCCAATTCGCAAGCGGATAGGAAACGTTCCGCAACTTTCTGGAAGCGTTGAGGCCGCTGTAGCTGAGGTAGAAATTACCAATAGGCTAAGTTGCAACTAATAATGTACCAGACTTATGTATATTATGCATTGTAATAATGGCAAAGAAATGTAAATTATCCAGAAAACCTTTTAAGGTGTATTGACATATAATTGTGGAATAAAACGACTTGTGATTATTTTTTTGGATATTCATCTCTGAGACTATAACTTGTGGTGTGTGTGTTTATTGTGGGGTCACAGTACAGAGTAGTTGATTGTGTATTAAGATTGGGTGTTATTAAGGGAAATGGAACTCGTGACAACCCGGATCCCCGACCCCAGATTTGGGGGTGTTACAGAAGTGGTATCAGAGCTAAGCGTTATAAACCTCAGAGATGATGGGACGTTAAGATAATAAGTTCACTAAGATAATAAGAACTCTTGCCAAGTTCATAGTCGGGCTACCTAACGTAGCACTGACAGTTAAAACCCTTATGGGAACCCTTATAAGTATCGTGATAGTAACATAGTTCATTCTCGTATAGGGCAGCGGGGCACCGAACCTTGAGGTTCAGGAGCATCAGCATGAGGATGTTTTATTACAAGTTGGAGATCAAATTGTGAATCCGATGGAGTACCCTAATGAGGGACCGGATGAGGTTCAGATAGAGAATGTTGCGGTTGAGGATATTATTCCGGAAAGGATTGTGGCTGAGGAGGATCTCATGGAGGATCCTGATGAGAATGAAGAGAGGACCGCTGAGGAACAGATGACCGTAGTCAGGGCGACTACCAGAGCAAGAATGGCCGTGAGGGTGGTAATAGAGGATGAAGAATTACCAAGGGCACAAAGGTTAATGAGGGCAGAAGGAGTGGGGCCTTCCACGACCCCAATTATACCAGTATCAGACCCTCTTCCAGAGGCTCCTGTAGACATCCAGGAGGTTCTACCAATTCCCGTCCCCTCCCCTGTACAGAGCCCAGCACATACGGAGGAAATGCCACCTTTATCCCCTGCACCATTGTCACCTGATACCGTGCTTGGTTATCCATTTGGATCTCCTGGGTCTGCGCCACCTGCACCCCATGGACTGCTAGATGCTACCACTCAGGCTTCTCTTATCGCCAATTATTATATGACTTTGGGTGGCCTGTCTGAGGCCCGTAATGTTAGGAGTGATCTGTTGGATCGACTTACTGCACCAAGGATTGAGGGCGGGATACTTTCGGCGGGATTAGCTCATAGCATGGAAAGGATTGAGGCTACCACCCGTGTTACAGCTAGAGGCCATCTTGAGGGTCAGGTTGATCCAGCTCTACTTGCGACTATCTTAGACCTCATCACCTCTGTGATGGAGCAGGTTAGGGATGTCATGCGTGCTCGTATCTCTTAATCCATGGTAGTGTGCAGAGCCAGAGCAATCAAACAAGGGTTTCATGTAGCACCGCTTTTGGAGGATTAGCCTAAGTTATGAATGATTAGTTTTAATGACGAGATGACTATCTAGGGTAGTACTTTTGGGATAGGAGCGATAAGTTCAAATGATGTAATCCTCTTTAATATGTTCAGCTGTTGTACCCTCGAACAAATGGTCATGTATATATTCGTTAATTTCAGTTCAGATCAGTTTGTTTGTGATAAAATCATATTGTTAATTGCTCTATTAACACTTAAGAGAGTGTCATGAAGTTTATCGAACTTGAGAATTCATAATTTGCAATCGTGCAAGGACTAAACGAGGGGAAGACTTAAGCAAAGTAAGACAAATATCCGGAGATTCTCAAAATTTTCCAAGTAATATGCCCCCACAAGGAATAAGATTAGGGGCAAACCTTGAATATGATAATCAGGGAGGTCGTAATTAAGATATAAAGAATCCGGAATATAATAAAGTGGAAAATGAAGATTTTAAATTAAAAGATGACCCCAATTATGGGGAGTAGGAAGAAATATTTAGACTAAGACAGCAGAAGTCGAGCGAGATAAGGAGACCCGAGACGGTACTCCTATACGGAAATCCATGAACCTGTCTAAACAAAACTTATATTTTATTCCCAACCACCACCTTGAGGAAACAATGTGGTGTGAAATTCTTTCAGGACCTCTAAGTCGCTAAGCTCTCAGAGTTCCAAGGAACAAGCTGACCCAGTCGAGGCAAGAGCCTGGCTAAAGGAAATATAGGAATCATTTGAGATTCTAAATGATTGACGAATCATAAAAGACTGTTTTTATCACTTACCCTCCTAAGAGAGAGACCACCCGCTGGTGAAAGATCAAGGAAGGCACGGAGCAAGAGATTATAATAAACTGATTTAAGTTCAGTCAATTGTTTTCAGGAAAGTACTTCCCAAGGTTATAGAGATAGAGTAAAAGCTTTAGAGCCAGAACAAAGGCAGACGAGTATGATGAATTATGAATCTAAGTTGTAAAAGTTGTCAAGATTCGTTCTAACGACACGAATCCAGAATGACGGGATGTTTGAAATCAATGCTTGTGTTGTGCTAGTTCATGAAATAATGATAAGAGAAAGGAAAATAAAAAGAAACTGAAGTGGAAAGGAATATAAAGGCAATAGAGTTTGAGGAATGATAAGGGAGTCGGGTATGAGGAAACCCTAAAGACTCGTAGCAATAGAAATAGAAAAGTATGTAATCATTGGGATGAGGGTGATTCACCATGAGTTAAAGTTGATGGTTGAAGGCATACGAGTTATGTACATTTATCCCCTTTAAGTTGGGAGGATTCAAGGAAACCTTTAGATAGTTCGAAGGATAAATAATAAGACGCGGATAGACTAAAGAGACAAGAAAGTAAGAAAGTAGGAAATTTGGATGAAGGAAGTGACCTTCAATAATGTGAAATGTAAGACCGGTGGCTCGATACTCAGAAAGGGGGATGCCAGGTATGAGAGATATCCCAACATTGAGGTGACTGTTGAGATAAACAACAAAAGTAAATAAGGAATTATTAAGAAGAAGTTCACGTTGAACATGACCAATATCTTCCAGAACATCCATGTTATCATTACCAAATCAGGAAAGAAAAGCGGATGACCATTGTTATCTTTTGGAGGCCATATGGATTGACCTCAATTTGAATAAGGATGCTATTATGAAATTAGGTATAGACTATCGAGGTGGGAATGATGAATAAGATAATCTATCAAGGATATATGACTTGATTTATCCGTGGAAGGATGCAGGTACCTTTTAAAGGTGGAATTAAGGATAGAACATTGGTAACTTAAAATGAATCCTAGGGGACTGCATAAAGGTTGGCATGTCACCCTTAATAGGGACAGTATGAGTTTTGACAGTATGATTTGGAAAGGGTTAAGGTAACAACAACCTTTAAGAATCAGTGGAGAAATTTTTCAGAAGTATATAGACAATGGTTCTAGTATTAGTAAATGGTATTGTGATATGCCCTATATCTAGGGAATACAGGAGGAACGATTGAAGGATAACCTTAGAGGTTTTATAAGGAAAAAGGTAATATTCAAAATTTTCAAGAATAGAAATGTGGATAAAGGAAATATGACGTAATTATAATGTTGCCAAGTGAGGCACGTGTTAAACCACGAGAAAGTACGAATCGAACCAGTAAAGGTCGAAATTGTTCAGGGCAATTAGGACCTAAGATAAAAGATGTTCTAAGTATGATTGAGAGTCAGTCGTGACAGTGATTAACCTCTAAAGATTGAGGCAATAACTTATGGAAAAATGGTGATATTTTTTTTATTTTATTTACTCATCAGATATTAAAGAAAAGCATCTTCACATAAGCTGTGATTGAAATAAGGTAGAAAATTTATTTGGAGGTGGTTAAAATGACATTGACTGTAAGGAAAGTTTACTATCAGGAAAGGCCAAAGAGGTGGCCGACCCTTTAAAGGTAAGAGGATAATTATAGGCGCGTGTGCCAAAGGAATACAGTGATGATGGTTGAAGCCGGGAAGGTTGTATTACGGTTCGGAAGATTGACATTCCTTCTGATGACTGTGCAATACTCAACCGTAATAGTAGTTGGGTAAAGGTTTAATTCGTGTAATCGCCATTAGCGGGCTATCTATCTTAGAAGGTACTATCTTGAGAATGAGCCTGGACCATGTTTCAAAAGGACTAAACGAACCTTTGAGTTAAGTCTTCTACCGAAGGCATATGATTAAGAATGGTATTAACCTGCTATCGTTACTTTGATTGAAACTCTTCTGCAATTTTATCTACTTCATGTCATGAAAGTACGTCAGAGTTTGGAGTGTTCTTCATAAATTGTGATTGATGGTTATGTTAACTCCTTAGGAGAATTAGATACGAGATGTATGGACTCCATATGGTTAGCTATTAAGACTTCATGGAAAATGAATGACTACAGTAGGTCAGTGGTGGACCATAGTAAGGCAGCAATGATTCTGCGAGTAATGAGCTGATTACAACCGTGAGAGCTGTATTGGAATGGGTGTTGAGATTGAGTACCACTAATCGGGTCGTGGTAGTGTATAAGTTATCATTGATAGACTAAATAAGTAGAGTATCTACCTATTGAATATTATTCTTTCTTATCAATAGAGAGTCGTATTACTATACGAGGAAGGTTGCGGTGCAAGCATAGAATTCTATTAACGATGATGTATAAAATGAGATTCCAGATTCGATTTTCGATGTCGAGGGAGTTTCATAGGTGACTGAGTATAAGCTCGAGGAAGAGCATGGGTCCATAGAATGATGGACGGAATAACAAAAATATTTAAGCATGTGAAATGCGATGCGATAATACTTGATGTTGATATATATACATATATGTTTTGTTCTCCTATGACAAACCTCTATAATTCAGAGGTAGGTTCCAAGCCAGATATTTTATGGCAATATTTTTTTCATATATACAATTCTCTTCAGTTCGTTCTTTTCTCTCTTTTCATTTCATGTAAACTGAGAAGAACAACCCTTCCAGAAGGGGAGGTATTGCCGAATGACTATCTATCTGTGTGATAGATGCCGAGTAGGATACCAGCTATTGTTTAATTGCTTGTCAAGTACTAAAGGCTGGCCACCTTCTGTACTAACTATGCGATATAACAAGTGTTCATGATCATAGTGATCTCTCAACAAATTCCTTTACTTCAATATGATTGATCAAATTTTGGAAAATAGAAACAACTGAAAAAGGAGTAATAAAGTGGTGGTAGTATGCGGAATGGAAACACATTCGTGATACTAAGGTTGACGTGGTTATTAAAAGGTTATAGAATGCTAGCGAGCAAAAGTATAACCCGTATAATATTAGGAACGGAAGGTAGTAGCGATTACGAACTGGAAAAAATGGGTATTGAGAAGCAAAAGTTCTAATGATAAAAGCTATAATGAGAGTCTGTGCAATAGACTTGAAAGAATTTGGAATGATCACTTAACGCGGATTAAGTTATCTTACGACAATAGATCATATGTCATTATCGAGATGTCGCCTTATGAGATCCTTGAGGGAAGACACTGTCGATCTCCCTTATGTTAGGATGAAGTTGTAGAGCGCAAGATGCTCGGACCCGCAGTAGTCCAAAGGACCAGGGATATAATAGATCTAATCAGAGGACGGATGGTAGTAACCCCAGATGGACATAAGAGGTATGCTGATTTGACTCAAAAAGGGCAAAGAGTATGAAATAGAGGGCCTATTAATGTTATAGGTATTCCCTTGGAAACCCTTGGAAAGGATTGATGAGGTTCGGAATGAAAGGAAAGCTAAGTCTACAATTTGTTGGACCTTTGGGTATATAAAAATGTTTGGGAAGTTAGCATATGAGCTAGCCCTACCCCCGAACCTGTAACAAGTTCATAACGTGTTCCACGTACCAATGTTAAGGAAGTGTAATTTCGGATGCTAGACAAATAGGGGCATATGGGCGCATAGACATGCAACCAGACGTAACCTATATGGAGCAACCAGGAAGGGTATAGATTAAGAAGGAACGAGTGCTTAGGAGAAGGGTTATCAAACTAGTAAGAGTTTGATGGTAGAACCACAATGGGGAAAATTGACTTGAGAGTTAGAAAGTGTAATGCTAAGAAAGTATCCCTATTCATTTTCTATCTGATTCCTGGACGGAATCCTTTTAAGGAGGGGAGACTGTAATAACCCCAATTTTTGGGAAATTTTGAAACCCTTATGAATAGTGTTTTTGCTGAATGAGAAAACTTTTCATGCCACACTATGTAGGGGTTCTGATATGGATATTCTGAGATTTTATTAGTACTTTATATGGGATATAAGTGTATGTAAAGATCGTCAGAATCCAAATCCGAACACTTTGATTTTTCCCGGAAATCCAATAGATACGGAAAGAATTGAGTATAAGGTAACAGGATAAAAAGGATTTAAATTAAAGGATTATAATAGAGGATCATAAAAAGGAATATAATGTATTGAGAAAGGTTAAGGGAACCTAAGTAATAAGATCCCGGGTATGATCCTTCAAACGATAAACGAGAATGAAAGTTAAGCGAACCGTATAACAGATCAGCGGTCATTAGGCAAACAATTAGGAAGTTAATCAAAGGGATTAGAGAGGATGATGTCACCAACCAATGAGAAGGGGACAAGGAGGGAAGGATGACATCACCACATGACATAGGCATGACATGGGAAGGAAGGAGGTGTGGTTGAATGAGAACCACACAAATTCAAGGGCAACAAGGTAATTGACTAAATCAAACACAAAACCAATCAACCAAGCCAAGCAAATCACTTTCATCAAAATCAAAAAAAAAGAACCAAGGCATTGTTCATCTTTTGCTCTCGGCTTTTTAGCTTTTTAAAGGGCAAGAATTTCAAAATCAAAGATCCAAGCTTCCTAAATTGGTAAGATAATTCCCTAATCATCTTCATGCTTAGTTAGGGCTATATCATGAGTTTAAGCCATTAATTCCTTCTCAATCTTCTTCATTTAATCAAAGAAGAAGACAATGAATAGTGTTTTCAAGTTTTTAACTTGAAAATTTTCTTGTTTTCCTTGAAGATCCAAGCATTCCTAAGACTTCTCAAAGCTTCTTAAGGCTTCCTAGCTCCTCCCACCACTTCAAGGAAGGTATACCATCTCCAAACCCTAGATTCCTATGTATTATAAGATGATTTTGATTATTAGGGTGATATTGTAGCTTGTTGTTGTGATTAGAGTTTGGGATTTGAAATGGTAGTGAAATGGAATGGTAAATGTTGTTGTTTTGATTAAAAGAACTTAAGTATGATTAAAGTTAAGCTTAGGCATAAGTATGAATGTTAAAATTGAATTGGTTGGGGTTGTTATGATGTGATAAGGATGGATGTTGGTTGTATGTTGGATTTGAGGTTGAATTGGGTTGGTTTTGAATGGTTTAAAATTGGGAAATCGCGTAAACATAGCCGTCGTAACATCCGATTTTCTTTAGACTGTTTTTATGCATAACATTAGGACCCGATAATCCCCTGCTAGATTATGACCACTGCCATGTTTAGATAGCTCATGTTACGAGCTTCATTTTGATATGTAGTTCGTTCGATTCTGATGTACGGTTTAGGAGAAATGACCGTTTCAAGTAACGGCATTTCGCGAACGAAACTTTTCCCCTCGTCTTACTTTGAAACATAGGTTAAAGACCAAAAAGGGTTAATTAATGTATGAAACATTTATGGTAAGTGTGTTAGGCAGTTGGTAAGACACTCGCGAAGGAATCGCCTTAAAACTCGTAAAGGTTTAATTATTAAAAATGGTGGAGCCGAGGGTACTCGAGTGACTTAAGAGAACCAGCGAGCGCAAAACAAGCGTTAGAGTCTAAGTTAGTTAAAGTATAGATTTACGAGTGACTTTGGTTTAATTCCAACTTACTTGTTGTTTATAGGTTACCAGACTCGTCCCGAGCCATTCGTAACCCCCAGTCGCTCAGACAAGTTTTCTACCCGTTATAACTGTTGTTGTGATGAATATATGTATTTGCATTATCTTGAGATAGATGCATGTTGGTTAATTAGCAAATGTTGCAATATATTGAAGCATGCTGCTATGGTATATATATATGCATGCCTGTTTCGTATTCTTTCCATATATATCTGTTGATTCAGTTGATAATACCTATGCTAGAGGATAGCGGTAATTTGCATATACCCTTAGTATAGGGACCCAAAGGTGAAAATATTTTCTAAAACCGGGAGTCGAGGATCCCGAGTAGATTTTGTATATATGGATATAAATATATATATATATACTTATATATATATATGGTCATAGTTTTCAAAACTATTAATCGAATAAGGTTTATTCGATAACTTTAACTTTATTTATTATTGAATATTATTTCGAATATTATTCGTAGGCTTATGACTCTTTCATATTATTTATTGAATATTATTTGAATATTCATTCGAGGGCTTATGACTCTTTCATATTATTTATTGAATATTATTTGAGTATTCATTTGAGGATCTATGACTCCGATTATTTGCTGAGATATATTCTTTATTTTATTAAAGAATAAGGTGTCAATAATCAAACTTATTTTCGAGTATTCAAATAAAGATAGTACTTTCATATAAGTATATCTTTGGTTATTTAATACTCATTTCAAGTATAAGTTTAAATACTTCTACTTCAATTATTTTTATAAAGATTATTCTCTATGGGAATATTATTTAAATAATAATATTCAGTCATTTTCTAAATATTCTGGGGACTGATTTACTTCATTAAATCAGCTTTACTCCAAACACTCTTTAAAGTGTTTTCGAGTCTTCAAAATGATTTTTAAAAGTTAGAGCGGATCCCAAAACTCATTTTTATATTTAAGATCTTCCTTTTTAAGGGGATTTAAATACTCGCTCAAAACCTGAGGGATCCGGCTCTGTGGTGTATTTTATATTCGCAACACGGTTGCAGTTTTGGGTAAATGAATTGATTACTTACCCAACGTTCAGGAAGTAAGTCCATCTATTGAGTCAGCATAAGCAACATGGGCTCAGTGGGCGTCCATGATAGTGTAAGTGGCTCAGTGGGAGTCCATCAAATGTATAAGTGGCTGAGTGGCAGTCCAGCATAAGGTCCTATTGAGACCAGGGTGATGACCAGTGGGGAATTCGTCCATCTACTAGTAGAAAAGGTTACTTATGGGTATCTTTGCCTGATCAGTAAGATATCTGGTTTATGCCAAAATTCTTTTCCTTTCCAAACTTATTGGATATTGCAATTCTGTTCATACTTTACATGACAGAGGTTTTTAGGAAATGTTTAAAGGAAGATGTATATGTGGATATATATATATATCAGAACTTAATGAAGTATGTCATAACTTCATTTCCTTTAATAATATTTTAAAGATTTAATCTATTCAAATCTTGTCTTGTAGTCTCATCTATGTGATGAACTGTTGAAAGCTCATTATACTTTGAACAATGGTAGTTCAAGTAGCTTTATAAATGATATAAGTGTAGTGAAGTATTTGGTAACTTCATCTTTTAAACTTATATCTAGTTAATAATTGTCTTATGAATGACAAAGATTTTCAGAAAAACATTGAGACAAGGTTAGATATATGAGATCACCTTGCAACGATATTTTTTATACAGTTATACACTGGGACTTTGTGTATATTATGCATGGAAGAGGACTTCCAATATTTTGAAAAGTATATATGTATATATATATATACTGAATATTTTGTGACTTCCTCGCATTAAGATATCAACTTGGTTCATTTCTTTTGACCAAGACTTTCATGAGTATTATGAGTAGGCTCATATATTGTTAATCATTATACATATTATTTTGGTGGGCTTGCTGCTCACCCTTGCTTTCTTCTTTCATCACACAACATCAGATAGATAAGATGAACAGGACCAAGCTCCCAATTCGCAAGCGGATAGGAAACGTTCCGCAGCTTTCTGGAAGCGTTGAGGCCGCTGTAGCTGAGGTAGAAATTACCAATAGGCTAAGTTGCAACTAATAATGTACCAGACTTATGTATATTATGCATTGTAATAATGGCAAAGAAATGTAAATTATCCAGAAAACCTTTTAAGGTGTATTGACATATAATTGTGGAATAAAATGACTTGTGATTATTTTTTTGGATATTCATCTCTGAGACTATAACTTGTGGTGTGTGTGTTTATTGTGGGGTCACAGTACAGAGTAGTTAAATGTGTATTAAGATTGGGTGTTATTAAGGGAAATGGAACTCGTGACAACCCGGATCCCCGACCCCGGATTTGGGGGTGTTACAACAGTGAAGAGGAAGATAAGGATTATGATGAATATGATGAATCCTAGTATGAAGAGGAGGAGGAAACATTTGATGTTGAAGGATTTGAAACAGAGGCTGAAGAAGGAGAAGCTGAGGTTGAGCAACAAATACCAGACACAAGCATGGATCCCATGGGGCAGTTCATGCAACTGCTAAGGCAGAATTTGGAACGTCAACCAAACCCACCCTGTTAGATATATTTGATAATATCATGGCTAACGTGATTTATGTTTAGTTTTCAGATCTTACTTAAACAAGATAAATTAGTACTTACTGGAAGTCAGGACTTAAGGATATCAGTATTTATATTATCAGGAGATAATCATCAGAAGATGGATATCAGAACTTAAGTACTGAAGGACGTTCAGATAAGGAAATCAGCTGTTTAAAGGATAGAAGATCGAGACAAACATAAGAAGAGATATGCATGAAGAAGGAATTCTATGAAGAATAGAATACTTGGAAGAAAAGATATCTGATTGATATATTTTAGAAAGCAGAATTATATTCCATATCAATTAGCAATTATCTTGTAACTGTGTAGTATATAAACACAGAAATAGGGTTTACACTATAAGTGTTATCATATTCGAGAAGATTATTCATTGTAACCCTAGCAGCTCTCATGATATTTGTTCATCACTGAGAGGTAACAGTTCCATACTGTAACAGAGTTTATTGTTTCAATAAAGTTTGTTTTCTGTTACTTGAGTTATTAAAGTTCAATTTGATTGTACAATACACTGTATTCACCCCCTCTACAGTGTGTGTGTGACCTAAAAAGTGGTATCAGAGCCTATCTGTTAATGCACAAACAATTTAAGATCCAAACACAATCATGTCTGAAACAGAAACTCCAACTAAGCCCACGAAAACTGAAGAACCTCCTAAGACACAAATTCAAAGCCGATATGAGACCATCAGAGTTCCCATATTGAGACCATCTGAAAATCCCATATGGAAGGTGAGGATGACCATGTTTCTGGAAGCAACAGATCCAGAATATCTTGATAGAATCAAGGAAGGGCCTCACAAACCAACCAAGCTCGCGGTTGCAGTTGCAGGTGAACCAGCAAAGACTGTACCAGAGGAGAAGAGTGATTATACTGCTGAAGATATCGCATCAATTGCTAAGGATGCTAAGGTACGGCACTTACTGCATAGTGCCATTGATAATGTAATGTCAAACAGGGTAATAAACTGCAAGACTGCAAAGGAGATATCGGATGCCCTGGAAACAAGGTGTCAGAGAACTGATACGATTAAGAAGAACAGGAAGACAATACTCACTCAAGAGTATGAACACTTTGACTCAAAGGCTAATGAGTCATTGACTGATTTATATGATAGATTTGTCAAACTCTTGAATGATCTGTCACTGGTTGATAAGGAGTATGATCTTGAAGATTCAAACCTTAAATTCCTGTTAGCTCTTCCTGAATGCTGGGATTTGAAGGCAACAACAATAAGAGATAACTACAATCTTGATGAAACAACTCTTGATGAAATTTATGGAATTCTCAAGACTCATGAACTTGAGATGAAACAAAGAAGCAAGAGGAAAGGTGGAAAGTCAAGGACAGTTGCTCTTAAGGCTGAAGAAGAATCCCCCAAGGCAGCTACCTCAAGGAAAGACAAGGGTAAAGCTCTTTTCATAAAGTCTGATACTGAGTCGTCAAGTTCTGAAAGTGATGATGACTCAGAATCTGAAAGCCTACCGGAGACGGATGCTGATGAAGAGATGATGAAGTTGTGTGCTCTTATGGTGAAAGGGATCACAAAGATTGCATACAGGAAGTTCAGGAAGGGAAAGAAGTTTTCCAGGAAAGGCACAAGTTCTGATAAGAAGAATTTCAGAAAATCTGAGAGCAGTGGAGGAAAGTCTGACAGAGGAGATTATGCAAATGTTAAATACTACAATTGTGGTGAGAAAGGCCACATATCTCCTGATTGCAAGAAAGTGAAGAGTGACAAAGGCAAGGCTCTTGTCACAAAGAAGAAAAGCTGGACAGACACCTCAGATTCTGAAAGTGAGGAGAATTATGCCTTGATGGAAAATGCTGATAAGGCAAGTGCTGAAAGCAGTTCTGAAGCTGCCGAATCAAAGGTACCTCAAACTACTTATGCCTTTCATACTGATGATATAAATGAGTTGAGAAGATATCTTAAAACCATGTTTGTTAGTTATAGAGATCAAACTTTAACATGTGAAAGATTAACTTCTGAAAATCTTGCTTTTAAGAAAAGAAATGATTTCTTAGAAAAGGAGTTAGTTATGTTCCATCAAACTCAGAAAGATAGAGATGATGCTTTTTATGTTAGGGATGAAGTGCTAAAAATGAATGAATCTCTAAAAACTGAGTTAGAAAAGGAAAGAGAGGTTATCAGGACTTGGACTAACTCTGGCAGAACAACTCAGAATTTGTTAAGTAGTGAAAACTGGAAAGAGGGCTTAGGTTATGGAAAGGACAAAAATGATAAAGGAACTGTAGATATTAAGCCTGTTGTTGTTAAAAAGCCAAAGTTAAAACCTGTTAAGTTTGTAGCTGTAAAGTCTGATAATGAGAAATCAGAAGTTAAAAAGGAAGTAACTTCTGACAAACTAAAACAGGAAAAGACAACTGAAGTAAATATAGGCTTAATGACAAAGAAGCAGCTTAAGCATAAGCTGAAAGATGTTAAGAATGCAAACAAGGTAAAATCACCTAGGAAAAATAGGAATGGAAAGGAAGGTGTGAATAAAAGCAATGATTATAAGCCTGTTCCTAATGCTCCTAGGAAAACGTGTCATAACTGTGGAAGTTCTAACCATCTGGCTTCTTTTTGCAGGAAGAATAAGAACATAAACTCCTTACCTTCAAAGTCAGGAGTTAAGAGTCAGTCTGTTAGATATAAGCCACAAAATCCTTGTTTTCATTGTGGTAGTTTATGGCATTCTATTTATACTTGTAAGGAATATCATAGTTTGTACTATGATTATTATCAAATAAAACCTTCTTTAAAGAAAGTTACCATTGTTCCTTCTAGTGTAAGTTCTGATTCAAAGTCTGATAGTGTAAATTCTGATAAGAAAAATGTTAACATAAACTCTGATGCTAAATCCGCTGCAAATGTTAACAAACTTAATAAGGCCAAAGGATCCAAGCAAGTCTGGGTCCTTAAAACTAATCATTAGTGGTCTTTGTGATTGCAGGGCAACAGGAAAAACATCCTAGTTCTGGACAGTGGATGTTCAGGACATATGACTGGAAATAAAGCCCTGCTATCAGACTTTGTGGAGAAAGCTGGCCCAAGTGTTTCTTATGGAGATGGCAACATTGGAAAAATATTGGGATATGGCAATATCAATCTTGGGAATGTCATCATTAAAGAAGTAGCTCTAGTCTCAGGACTTAAACACAATCTGCTGAGTATAAGTCAAATCTGTGACAAAGGTTACCATGTTGATTTCTTTGAAGAACACTGTGAAGTTGTAAGTAAATCTAAAGGCAAAGTTGTTCTGAAAGGATTCAGGCGTGGTAACATTTATGAAGCTAAACTTTCAACAAGTACTAATGGTTCTGCAATCTGTCTGATGAGTAGAGCATCAATTGAAGAAAGCTGGAATTGGCACAAGAAACTCTCTCATTTAAATTTCAACAATATAAATGAACTAGTCAAGAAAGATCGTGTGAGAGGACTGCTAAAGTCAGTATTTGCTCCTGATGGCCTTTGTGATTCTTGTCAGAAGGCTAAACAAAGAAAATCCTCATTCAAGAGCAAGACTGAATCATCAATTCTTGAGCCTTATCACCTACTACATGTTGATCTATTTGGTCCAGTTAATGTCATGTCTATTGTAAAGAAGAAATATGTGTTGGTCATAGTGGATGAGTTCACCAGATACACATGGGTGTATTTCTTGCACACAAAAAGTGAAACTGCATCTATCTTGATTGATCATGTCAGGCAACTGGATAAATTGGTCAAAGACTCAGTAAAGATAATAAGGAGTGATAATGGTACTGAGTTCAAGAATTTGATAATGGAAGAGTTCTGCAAAAACCATGGAATCAAGCAGGAATTTTCTGCTCCTGGAACTCCACAACAAAATGGAGTTGTTGAAAGGAAGAATAGAACTCTCATTGAAGCTGCACGTACAATGCTTGATGAAGCAAAGCTTCCAACCTAATTCTGGGCTGAAGCTGTGCAGACTGCTTGTTTTACTCAGAATGCAACACTCATTAACAAGCAAGGAAAGACACCATATGAGATGGTGAAGAAAAAGAAGCCAAATCTGAAGTATTTTCATGTATTTGGATGCAAGTGTTTTGTTCTTAAGACTCATCCTGAACAGCTATCCAAATTTGATCTAAAAGCTGATGAAGGGATCTTTGTTGGATATCCACTTTCCATAAAAGCCTTCAGAGTCTATAACTTGAGAACAAGAGTGGTCATGGAATCTATCAATGTCTCTTTTGATGACAAGAAGATTACTGGACTTGAAGATTTTATTGATCATGATCAGCTGAGATTTGAAAATGAAGACTCAAATTCTGATACTGATAATCCTGACAATCTAATTCCTGATACTGCAAACTCTGATGGATTGAACTCTGATGTTATTGAAACTGTGGTGACTATGCCAAAGGAAGATGCACTTATTTAGGGGGAGCATACTCAAGATCTAACCACATCTCAAGAAACATCAGAACATACATCTGGCTCTTCAAGTTCTGATTCGTCATGTTCTGATAAGCCAAGTTCTGATAGGTCTGAAAATCTAAATTCTGAAGAATCCAACTCAGAGAGCATAGTTTCAGGGGGAGCATCAGAAAATGAAAATGAAGACAACATGGATCATGGGGGAGCATCCAGTTCTAGAGAAAACCTTCCATCTGCAAGGAAGTGGACTAAATCACATACACCTGATTTGATAATTGGAAATCCTGATGCAGGTGTCAGAACTAGAACAGGTACTTCAAATGAATGTCTTTACAATTGTTTTCTTTCTCAGACTGAGCCAAAGAAAGTGGAAGAAGCTCTTCAAGATGCTGATTGGGTGCAAGCAATGCAGGAAGAGTTAAATGAATTTGAAAGAAATAAAGTCTGGACCCTAGTACCAAGACCAAAGAACAGATCTGTTGTTGGTACAAAATGGGTATTCAGAAACAAAACTGATAGTGATGGCATAATTACAAGGAATAAAGCAAGGCTGGTTGCAAAAGGATATTCTCAACAGGAGGGAATTGATTATGATGAAAGATTTGCACCAGTTGCTAGATTGGAAGCCATAAGGATATTTTTGTCTTATGTTGCTCACAAAAAGTTTACTGTCTTTCAAATGGATGTAAAAAGTGCTTTTCTCAATGGAGAATTGGAGGAAGAAGTATATGTTGAACAACCTCCAGGCTTTGTAGATTCCAAATATCCCGATTATGTCTACAGGCTTGATAAAGCACTTTATGGACTTAGGCAAGTTCAAGAGCATGGTATGAGACTTTAGCTCAGTTTCTTCTGGAAAGTGGATTTAACAGAGGAACTATAGACAAAACACTGTTCTACCTCAACCATGGAAAGGACTTACTTCTGGTCCAGATTTATGTTGATGATATCATCTTTGGTTCTACAAATGACAGACTTTGCAAAAAGTTTTCCAAACTGATGCAGTCAAAGTATCAGATGAGTATGATGGGGGAACTTAGCTATTTTTTGGGCCTTCAAGTCAAGCAGAATGAAGAAGGCACTTTTATTTGTCAAACTAAGTACACCAGAAACTTGCCGAAGAAATTTGGAATGCAAGATTGTTCAAGTGCATCCACTCCCATGGCCACTGCAACAAAACTGGACAAGGATACTGGTAAATCAGTAGATATTACTGATTACAGAGGTATGATTGGCTCTGTACTCTATTTAACTGCTAGTAGACCTGATATCATGTATGCTACCTGTCTTTGTGCAAGATTTCAAGCAGATCCAAGAGAACATCACTTAACAGCTGTGAAAAGAATATTCAAGTATCTTAAAGGAACAGCTGATCTGGGATTGTGGTATCCCAGAGAATCAGATTTTAAACTAATAGGTTACTCAAATGCAGATTTTGCAGGTTGCAAAATTGAAAGCAAAAGCACAAGTGGAAGCTGCCAATTTCTTGGAGGCAGACTGGTTTCTTGGTTTAGCAAGAAACAAAAGTCAATTTCCACATCAACTGCAGAAGCAGAGTACATTGCTGCAGGAAGCTATTGTGCACAGATTCTTTGGATGAAGAATCAGTTACTGGATTATGGGTTAACATATTTCAAAATCCCTATTTACTGTGATAATCAAAGTGCTATTATTATGACAGGTAATCCAGTTCAACACTCAATGACAAAGTACATCAGCATCAGGTACCACTTCATAAGGGAACATGTGGATGAAGGTACAGTGGAATTGCACTTTGTTCTAACAGATCAACAACTAGCAGATATCTTCACAAAACCACTGTGTGAAGCTACTTTTACAAGATTGGTAAATGAACTTGGAATGGTTTCAGGTTCTTTTTCTAAATCTGCTTAGTTTTGTTCTGATGCATCAGACTTTATGATCAGTATTTACAGAAATTACTCTCTTTGTGTATTCTGTGCTTAATTGAAAATTGCTTAAGTACTAAATGTTGTCTGATGTGACCTTCTAAACTCTGACAGTGATATGTCTGTTTGTGTAAATATTCTATCCTGTGAGGATATCTGTGCTAGATGCTGACCTAGTAGTTTTCAATACACTAGAAATCCCATGTTAGAAGTAATTATTTATGTGGAAATCCTTTGACACAAGCAAATTCTGATATTGAGCTTAGTTAAGTTTACTTTGTCTATCTTATTACTAAGTCAAAAACTAGAATAATGCTTCTCATCTGTTAAGTTCTGATGCTAGTAAATCTGTTAAATGTACTAAGCGCTGATAAACCTCACTTTTCAAAAGAAAGAGAAAAAGAATCAAGGATTAAAATCAGGTACTCCTTTGAGATCTAGAGTAAAAATGTGGTAGGGACAACCCAAGTGCATTGCTGGTATTAAATAAATATGCATCAGAAAAGTAAAATATTTTCTTGGTGACTTTTCACACTCTATGATTACTGGAGAAATACTCTGATAATAGCATAACTTCTGATAAATAGTCGTGACTCACTTACACTGAGAAGCCACTGTACAATGGAATTTAAAAAGATGCACAAAATTAGCACAAAACAGTTGAGGTGGACTGAAGTATGAACTCATTCAATAGTAGGCTTCAGAATAATGACAGGTTTTTAGTAAAGTTTTAGTTATGCCTTATTTCTAAGATGTACTGAAGTAAATCAGACTTTACTCTTTGTCTGATATTTAGCTTAATGCACACACTAAACACTCCATATAAATGATGAAAATTACTGTGGTGATCTATGTTATTTTAGATGAACAGTTTCTGTGTCACATTGCACAAATTCTGAGGACAAGTTCTGTTGAATGTTCTGATGACTAAGTTCTGAAGAATCTACATCAGAATTTGTGTGAAGAATTACAAAAATAGGCATTCATTTTTCGAGTTAAGAAATCAAGTTCTGATAACTGTTAAGTTCTGATATAAGTCTAAGTTCTGATATTAAACTCTGATCCTTTACTTGACTTATTTATGGATAAAATCTAAAAACAGTCTCATTTTAAATCAGAATATGTTTCGGTAGAATATTAACAGTCAATCTAATTAGGGTTAGTAAGAAATGTTCATGCACAGTAATTTTTACTTGTTACTTGTGCGCATTAAACCCTGACTTACACTTTCAATGACTGTTTTTCGTCTTCCCAGTCTAGGGAGACGAGGTAGAATTAATTCTACCTGTCAGCATTAAATTTCCTTGTGTCTCCTGGCATTCTTTTGCCTATATAAACGAACACTTCACATCAGCCTGTACATCAATTCTTTCCTCAAACACTTTCTCTCCTTTCCCTCATATACACAACATCATGGTTAACTACAATATGTTTTTAAACTATGAGACCTTCAACATGGAGTTAAGCTGTGCAGCATGGCAGCAGGAATGGCACGTCACTGCCATTCCTGACGAGATACGGGACTCAGTTCCCCAGGAGGTACTCACCCACCTCCTGTTCTTCTACATGGACTACCATCGCCATCTGGAGCGATTGGAGGAGGAAAGGCTGGAAGCTCTCCGCCAGCAAGAGCGAATCATCAGACTCGCTATTCTGTTTGTCGAGAGTAGGAAGAAGAAATAACTTATTTTCTTCTTCCTATTTTTCTTCATCGTCAGCCTTGCCCTGCTTCTTGAGCTAGGACAAAGGCTGTTGATGTTAGGTTTAGCAGCTTAGGGCAATCTTGTAAACTTCTGATGTAATTTAAATTTCATGAATGTATTCTCTTAATATCAAGTTTTTGTCTCTGAGATGTTTGTAATTTAAATGCACTGATAAATTCTGATATATCCATATTCTGATGACCATTTCAATTTTAATTTAAATTAAGTTCTGATCTTACAATATCAGTACTTGTTTACTTGATTTATTTTGGTCATTCTCACTCGGATTTTTTTTTCAGAATACTGGTGTTACAGTGAAAAATAATTGAATAAGTGGGAACAGTTTAAATTTT
The DNA here is from genome assembly GCF_009905375.1 of Apium graveolens. Lineage (NCBI taxonomy): Eukaryota > Viridiplantae > Streptophyta > Magnoliopsida > Apiales > Apiaceae > Apium > Apium graveolens. The sequence continues at coordinate 118,628,288 of NC_133649.1, forward strand.
GAATTAAAACTGATTTACCTCGATTAATGAAATTACTGGGTAAGTGGAACGGTTTTTCCTTGAAAAACTGCAAGTGGGTAAGTCATGATTACTGTTTTCACGTGTCCATTAACTATTCATTATTGCTGCATGTCTGACAGGTGTCCAACGGTTATATTTTTTTACCAAGTATAAGTAAGAGAGAGAGAAGATTATAGAATCTTTTATTTACTTTTATACTTTATCTCTCTTTCTTTGCTTTTACTCTCTTTCATCTCCTGACGTTGGTTTTTCATACAGACAATTTATCAAACACCTAACAGGCACTCTTAAATCTCAATTATTCTCATGGCACCTAAGGATTTGATCATTGATGGTGCTAAATTTGTTCCAAATAACTATGCTGCAATTCTCGATTATGCTGAAGCTCCGTCTGAGTTGCATTTTGTGCAAGATCTTCTTGCACACAGTGAAATTGGGTATGCATTGACCCAGCCTTCAGTCTTTTCAAGCCAACAAGTTCTAACATTATGGCGGACTGGGCACTTTGATAATGGTGGTACAAATGGTACTCCCAGTATTGTTTTCGAAGTGGATGATTCTACTCATGTGGTAACTCCTGGTACAATTCGAAAGGCCCTACATTTACCAGAAGGATGTACTTTTTCAACACCGGAGGAATCAGCTTTTCAGGAGTTAATGTCCAGTTTGGGGTATGAGCAGAGTTTGGCTAAGCTTGGGCAGTTGAAACGGGCTCATATCAGAAAGGAATGGAGCTTCTTCTTCGACTGCATCACTAAAGCTTTTGGGAATAAGTGTTCCAACTTTGATGCCATCCCTATAATGAGTCAGCACATCGGGTATGCTATCATTAACCAAACTTATTTTGATTTTGCAACTGCTGTGATAGGTTTTATTGGGGATAGGATGACAGAGGATAGGAATGTTGTCTACTTTGCTAGATTCTGTCAGTTTATATATACTTTTTGTTGTACAGATGAACCTCAATTAGCTAGTACCTTAACTCCACCTTTCAAAATTACAAAACGAGCCTTTAATGACCTGGTAAATGCTGATGTTAAGAAAAAGGTGGTTAGACCTTTACAGATTCCTCAGTCTGTAAAACAGATCTTGGTAAATGCTGATCCTCAAACCTATAGATCTGTTTATCCTGATGTCCAACCTACCACCACATCCCAAACACCACATCAACCATCAGAACATACCACTTATCCATCTATACCTCAACCATCCCTCATAACATATCTCAAATCATATCTCTCAACATCACAGACAGCTCAACCTTCATCCTCAGCACCTACTGTGAAGCCTTCATCTTCCAAGCCTAAGAGGACAAAGACTATTCCTCAAACACCTCAGAAGAGAAGGAGGATTGTTTTGAGAGATGAGTCTGATAGTGAGGAACAGGTTTCTATTTCAGAACCTGTTGTTAAAGAAGCTGAGAAAGTTCCTTCTCAGAAGGATTCTGGAATTGGGGGATCTAAGCTTCTCAAAAGGCTTAGAAGAATGACTTCTGTTGAACCTCCCAAGGAATCCCCATCTTCAAAGAGATACAAGAAATAGAGAGCTAAAAGGCCAGT